>NW_025946489.1:229858-456550 GCF_000764305.2 Hyalella azteca
ACATATCACTTATAGATGGTAGGATGAATGCTGCAAACTACCAGAGCATCCTGGAAAATAATTTGACGACTTCTGTTGAGAAACTAGAGCTACCTGGTGATTGGATTTTCCAGCAGGATAACGATCCTAAGCATACTGCAAGATCCACAAAGAAATGGTTCGCTGATAGAAATGTACACGTTATGGAATGGCCAAGCCAATCGCCGGATTTAAATCCGATTAAATATTTGTGGCGGTATTTGAAGATTCAAATTAAGAAAAGGTCCCCAACAAACATTGAGAATCTTAAGGTGGTGTGCCAAGAAGAATGGTATAAAATACCAGTCAGCATCTGCAAATCATTGGTCGAGACGTATAGAAATAGACTGGTGTCTGTTGAGCTGAATAAAGGGTATTCAACCAACTATTAAATTAAAATAATGCGGATTTATTGTTTTGTACGAATACTCTTTTCACCCCGAAAAGTGAACATGTTGCATTGTTTTTTGTTGCATTGAGATTTAATTTCTTTTGATAGTATTTTTGAATACTATGCGTCTCTATGCATAATTTAAATCACTTTTCCTGTTAAGTTTGTGTACTTACATACATTAAAATACGATTTTTCAAGTGTACGAATATTTATTTCCCCCCACTGTACATTAATTACTGTATTATTGATGCAATATTACCTTATCCATGAACATGCCATTGAGCATTTACAAAAACCTTGTCCACTGCAAGCTTCATATCAGCAGCCCTATCGCATTTTTCTGTATCTGTAAGCTTACAGGATGGCTTGTAATTTCACACCATTTTAATTGGGTTAAGTGAATTTACTATAAAAAAAGATTGTGAAAAACATACCTGAAACAGAAAGGAATGTTCTGGTGACAACCATCATATATTTTGGAGAAATAAATTGTAGGTTAGGTCAATTACTTTTCATTCTATGATGCCTGGTGCACAATTTTATATACCGTCAAATGGGGTAAAAAGGGATGGGCGGGGTAAATAGGGACGTGCATCCCACATTTCGTAGAAATGTTGTAGCAGCTAAACAAATCAAAATATTGCAAAACGAAAAATAGTGGCGTAAACTTCAACACTTTTACTATCTATTATGTATAAAGTTAGTCAAGAAATCAAACATTTACTATCTCTAAAAAATCACTGAAAAAAAGTGTGAAAAGTGTGATTTTGGAAAAGTATATACCTCTGCTAAGGTCTGGAGCAAAAAAATATTTGCCGTATTGAAAAATTTTACTTACATAAAAGTTGCACCCAGGTGTCAGCTTGAAAACTTAATTGACAGAATTTGCCTATCTCAATCCAGAAAAAAAATGGCAGCCATTTCTGCACGGCAGGGTTACTCGGGACACCCAGAACCTCAGTTAGCAAAGGCTCCAGTTAACAATAAAATTGATTAACAACAAAGAATTTTTATTACATTTACCTCGCTCGGCAAAATAAAATCACTTGTTGAAAAATTAGTGCATCATCGGTCGTCACAAAATTGTACATAGAATGCTATATATAGAATTGTGCATAGGCATCATAGAATGATAAGTAATTGACCTAAACTATGATTTATTTCTTCAAAACATATGATGGTTGTCACTAAAACATTATTTTCTGTTTCAGGTATGTTTTTCACAATTTTTTTTTATAGTGAAATCACTAGGCTCGATTAAAATTGTGCAAAATTACAAACCATCCTGTAAGCTTACAGATACAGAAGATATGCTACATAGCTGCTGATATGAAGCTTGCAGTGGACAAAGTTCTTGTTAATACTCAATGGCATGTCCATGGATACAGTAATATCACATTAATAATACAGTAATTATTGAATATGGTAATATCATATCAATAAAGGAAAAGCAAGTAAAAATCACAGAAAATGTAATTTATTTTACATCTACATCATCTACAATGAAAGAGGAGGACTTCAGAGTACTGTTAGTAATAGATGAGTACACTCAGCATGCTTCAAATGTTTGAAATTGAGTTTTATTTCAAGTGTCCCTTTTTACCCCATTTCAAGATTAATTCAGGAGCCTTTTATATTGCATCTAGCGCCTTACAAATAGCATCTGGAATTTTTTTAAGGAGGCCATTCGATAGCCCTCGCAAAGAGCTATAAAATGAGTCTAAACTTGTTTTGGAAATGTTTCATGGTAAGAAGTTATTAACAAAAAACGCTCAAACCCGTCCCTATTTACCCCATTTGATGGCAAGACATTCTATGCACAATTTTGTGATGACTGATGATGCACCAATTTTTCAATAAGTGAAATTTTTTTCGCTGAGCGAGATAAATGTAATTAATATTCTCTGTTTTTAATCAATTTTTTTCATAACTGGAGCCTTAGCTAACTGAGGTTCTACTGTAAATGCGTTTTTGGGGGTGTCCCGAATAGCCCCGGGGGGGTGTCCCGAGTAGCCCTGCCATGCGGAAATGGCCGCCATTTTTTTGGGGATTGGAGTATGTAAATTCTGCAAATAAAGTTTTCATGCTGACACTAGTCTGCCACTTTTTTTCTAAGCAAAATTTTTTAATATGGCAAATATCTTTTTTACTACAGACCTTAGCAGAAGTAACTTCTCAAAATATTGTTTTTTCACCATTTTTTTCAGAAATTTTTCAAAGCTAGTATATGTAGCATTTTTTAACTTCCTTAATACTACATAGATAGGAAAAATGTTGACGTTTATGCCACTATATTTAGTTTTGCAATATTCCAATTAGTTTTGCTACTAAAACAGTTTTACGCCATGTCGGAGGACTGTCCCGAGTTACCCCGCTCGACCCGAGTAGCCCCAGTTGACGGTACCCTAACATTCAACTGGCAGCTATTTCATCAATTTTTCCTTTAATGTACAGTTCAAGAGTGTCTAGCTTTGTTTTCAGAGATCGCCTCATGGCGTTGAACTTTGCAATAATTTTCAAATCCCACTTTCTCTCCATCGCTTCTGCATATTCATCTGCTGCTTGCTCTAGGGCCTTGATGCCCTCCTTCATATGCTTTTTTCTTCTTCAGTTCATCTAGCTCATCCAACAGAGCCTTCCTCTTCTGGGTTTCCTGGGCCTTTGTATGCAGCTCTTACTCTTCTGCCAAATAAGTATTGTGGGCTGTTTTGGTATTGCCAACTGCAAGCAGCATCTTCTTGGTGATGGTCATCTTGTCCAGGCCCCCAACATGTGCAACATGATCAACCACAGTACCCAGGACAACCACCATTCGCGCTCTCATGTTGTGCGTCATGATTTCTTGACAGCAAATTTTTCAACACAATTTTTTAACTCCACCAGCTGACCAGCATGGTGGCAAAGCAGAGAGTTTTTTAGACTCTCCCTCAAGTTCATTTTTGAGTCCTATAAGTAGACAAGTAAAGCATAGTGGCAAAGCAGAGAGTTTTTTAGACTCTCCCTCAAGTTCATTTTTGAGTCCTATAAGTAGACCAGTAAAGTATCCTGGATACCAGCATTATCATGCTTAAGAAATTGGCTTAAATCTTGAGTAAATGAGGAAATTAAGAATAAACTTTGACTTTGACAGGTTGAGGTGTTGAAGGCCTTATTAGAGGCCTGTTCACCAATCATGGTGATACATCGTATTAAGCAATGTGCGTGGTGGGCTCTGTTTAGTGATAGCAGTCCGGGTCGTACTTGGTTGCTAGGTTAGACCAGTGAGCGTCCAGGCAAGACTTGAATGAGTTGACACTGGGGGCATTAACCACCAGCTCAGGAAGGCTATTCCACACGTTCACCACTCTGACGGAGAAGAAATTCAAGCGTACCTGGCAACGGCACTGCTCTTTAACAAGTTTCAAACTATGGCCTCTGGTTCTGTCACTGGTGGACAGCTTGAAGAGTGATGCGGTGTTGTACACTCCGTGGACGTATTTGTAACAGTCTATGAGATCGCCTCTTTTTCTTCTGTGTTCGAGACTTGGTAGGTGCAGAGCGGCTAGCAAAGCCAGGTAGTCTAGGTTGCTAAGTGATGCCAGTAGCTTGGTCGCCCTTCTTTGAACATCCTCGACCTCCGCACAGAGTCTTTTGTTGTATGGCTGCCACACAGAGTGACCGTATTCCAACAGTGGGCGTACAAGCGCCTTATATAACTGAACAAACACAGGTTCTGTGAGGCAGTCGAAGCTACGACGGATGATACCAACAACTCTGTTGGCTTTGGCGGACATTTGGGCAACATGGTTTCTGAAGCACAGGACGGATTGCAGAAGTTGAAAATTTTATGAAATGACATGTTTGCGAAGTGCAAACCGCGATTTTTTAATCAAACAAAAATTTATGACATTCGAGCCGTGAGATTTCATACCTACTGAAATTATATGATATTAGAGCCGCGATATTTCAGACAAAAATAGGACTTTTCCAGACTAGCTCAGTGGCCTGTGGCTGTGAGAGTGAGCCTGCTAATTGCTAAATGCAAATATTCTGAAGAGTGAAGACAAAACATTCCTAATTTGAATTAGTAATAATAAAAGTGGGCTAACTGGTACACTACTGGGCAGTCTGAGCTTTTAGTGGCAGTGGCCAGTGGTCAAACTGGGCGTGAATACCTAGCTGCTACCTGATCTGCCACCTGCACCTGGCCCGGCTGGCCGCTCTGCTGGAGCTGGTTCAGACTTCAGACTTTTCAGGTTCAGCCAGTAGGGCAGTAGCCACTATCAGTATCAAGTCAGCACTCAGCCGTAAGATGCGATATACGAGCACGAGGCACGAGCCAAAGGACAGTCTCCTACAAGAATATTCGGACTCTTCGTAAACTTAAAGTTTTGAAATAAGCAAAAAACGCTACTGGATTTCTTTGACTGACCCACTGTGATAGGTTTTTCCTTGGAAGTTGGAATTGATTGCCCATATTTTTAGGGATGTAGCTGTAGAGTCATACCTCACGGTCTACGCAGTATGCACTTCACAGCTCAAAGCCTCAAGATGAAGTGGCGAACTTGCGAAGTATTGCGACACGTAAAATTATTGTGTTCAGAAGAAGTGCATGGCTTCAGGAAGAACTGATTAGACTAAACACAACTGTTCTTTGTAGACGCATGGGATATGTAAGATGAGAGAACCAAATAATTGATTGACGTTTTAGAATTTTATTCATCTCAGAGAAAAACAACAAATACTGAAATAGTATCACATTTAATAACAATTTTAAAACAATTTAATTGTTTATTCATGCATACACGTGACGAATAACATTGTTTTGTAATGTACATTATGTTGTTTGCGTACAAAAATATGATTCATTGACTCACATTTCTCAAACAAAAAATAACAAATGAACTGGTTTGCTACTTTTTAGAGACATTTACTTAAATGTGTTCAATATATACCTAGAATTATGACTTTCATTTGTAACAGCATGTATTTGCATCAGGATCCTTCATCTCTGCACATACCTAACTCAGTCGATTGCGTGATGCCCATGCATTCTCAACTTCTCACGTGTGTTGTGACTTGTGTGATGAAAATTCAGAGTCTCGATTTAACCGTGGAAGGGAGAAGATGTCCTGTGTGGTCTCACAGCGTTCTACCGGCAAGCTCAGGAGGACGGTCGACGGCACGTGAGCAATCTATTAAAACTAAGCAGTCTCAATAATTTCGGTACTTGTTTTTGAATTTAGTCCGTTGCTGAGTCGGAAATTTAGGTAGGCTGTAAGTAGTCTTAGAAGTTAGAAGAGTAGGATTGAGTCCGATTGACTGTGTTTCCCTGTCTCTTTTTTTTTATAAGCTTGCACTGGTCACAAAGAGCCTGAAAGAGGAGAGGAAGAAAAGCAGGATCAATAGGAAAAGGAGGCAGAAATGGAGAGCTCCACTCCAGGGAATGGAGCTGTGACAGGCAAATCTAAGCAATTCAGAATTGGAAAGAAATTTAAATGGTCCTTCTGCCAGTGCCAGGTCCCTTGACGTCGTGACGATGAATGGCCCTTCTCCAGAGTCCAGACTTGTCTTTCTCAGATGGCCCAGGCCCGTCACTCGGCGTCAGCCTGCATCAGGGTGGAATTCTAGAAATGGAAGTTCACTTATAAAAAAGCTTTCCACCCAAGGTGGAATGCTTTCCTTAGATACAGTGCTCTGCCAAGTGCCAGGTGACTCGTGACTGACTATAAATGTAAAGGAGAATCAAAAGTGGACAAACTGTTTCAATTGTACAGTAACCTCAGATTTGTTATAAAATTGTTTGATAGATATTTTCTATTTTTCTTTTATTTAATGGATTTTTTGAAAATTATCCAGGCTTTTTGTTTGTAATGATCAAGTTTAAGTTGAGTATTTAGTTAACCAGTACTGTAGACATATACCATATTTGGGGGTGGGGCTTATGGGCACAACCAATCACAGCTTGAAAGCATCTCCATCAACCAATCACAGCTTGAAAGCATCCCAATCAACCAATCACAGCTTGAAAGCATCCCCATCAACCAATCACAGCTTGAAAGCATCCCCATCAACCAATCACAGCTAGAAAGCAGATAACATTACAATTCCATTAACAAATCACAGCTAGAAAGCCGGAAGGGGCTAAAATCACAATCCCATCAACCAATCACAGCTGGAAAGTGATAGGTTATGTATATGATATGAAATATGATGGACTGAAATTAGAAAGTTCCTGGCCTTTCCAAGCTTTCAGGTCCTGCTTTCCAATATGCTATGTGTACTGGTTAATTTAATATCCATCTAGAATTCCACACTGGCCTGCATAGTGGCAAAGCAGAGAGTTTTTTAGACTCTCTCTCAAGTTAATTTTTGAGTCCTATAAGTAGACCAGTAAAGTATCCTGGATACCAGCAACATCATACATAAGAAATTGGTTTAAATCTTGGGTAAATGAGGAAATTAAAAATGAACTGATTCAAAAAATCTCTGGTTTGTCGCTATGCCAAATGCCATCAGGTGAGGAAATGGCTGAGTCAGATACTGAACATTTTTTTGCTGCTACTCATGCACAAAAGAGGATTGAGGAAGGCAACATTCAGTCCTGAAATGGAGAGCCAAGCAACCAGCCAGTAGAAAAGCAAGAACAACTTCAGAGGTTTCAATGATGAAGCTAGTAGAAGTAGTCAACCCACTGGCAATTCCCTATCTAGCTGGCAATTCACATCAAAGGCCCTAGACACACTAAACAACCTCTGTTTTTCCACTCTGGCCATGCCCAGCCGGCCAGCCCCAAGGTTGCAACCATTAAGCCTAAGTCTGCAAAAATGATACTAATTGAACCAATTGGGACCCCTGGCAAAGTAAAAGGCTTTTTTGCCAATGACATCAAGTTGGCAAGGGAGATAGATGCTTCTTTGTTTGGCAAATATAAAATTGCATCAATTAACAAAAATCTAGCAAGGGGGCTCCTGATACTGAACTTCCATGAACTACACAAAGAACAGCTAAACAAGTTGCTGGCAGTGAATTCAATTGGGAGTAGGGAAGTGAGGTGCAGGTTACCACAATTTCCACAAATGCAATCCTAAACCCATGGAGTCATTGGTCGGGGATTTGGTCCTGTGGGTGTGGAGACTGATGTAGAGGAAATTCTGTTGGAGCTGAAAAAACAGCATGCATCTTTGCAATCAGCACAAAGAATAATGAAGGACAAAAAACAAATCCCTTCACAGTGTCTCCAGTTGACTTTCTCTGGCAAAGAGTTACCTGACGATGTGAGCTAGGATATCAGCATTTTCCAGTCCGCTTATTTGTTGATCGTACATGGCAATGCTATAACTGTCAAGGGTTTTTTCACAAGGCTGCTCACTGCAGGTTCAGGACTCGATGTGTGATTTGCTCAGGAGCCCACAGCTCCAAGGACTGCCCTAACAAAAATTCAACATCAGCGGAGTGTGCTAACTGCCAAGGAAACCATACAGCATGTTACAGGGGTTGCTTCATAATGAAGGAAGCCAAGGCAGTGGAAAAGGTGAGAGCTGAACAAAAGTTGTCTTACCGAAATGCAGTTCAGGCTGTTAGGTCTGCGCAGAGGCCTTTGCAGAAACCATCGGTCAGTATTGACTTAGGTAATTCCAATAGGCTAATGGGTTCTTCTCTGGCTCCTAACATTATCAGGCAGACAGAAACACAAAGAATATGAAGCCCCAGAGTCAAAGAGATGAGTACCCAAACAGAAGCTATGGAGGCAGCTAGTCAAACTTATGCAGAGACAGAACTGTTATATCACCCTCCAAAATTCAATTTGGAGGACATAACAACTATAGCCATGGTAGTCCTGGAAGTGGTTCAGACAGTACAATATGCTAATGAAACAATGGCCTCTAACCAGTCCTTAGTAGTAGCCACCATATTTAAAAAGGTAATAAACGCAACTAGATCTCCCGCCCAGCCACTTGAAGTCATATCAGAGAGCCTTATAACAAACACAGATCACAGCAGCAAAAGCCTTACAATGTGGCCCAAGCCCTTGATTTGTAGAACCAGGAACTTATCTCCTCCAAAAAAAACAATATCCACTTCTGAACCGTCCGAACAATCTGTTGAACCAAAAACCAAATCAAGAAACCAGGAAATGGCCCTCCCTAAGAAGGACCTGGCTAAGACCTCTTTATTAGAGAAAGTAAGTCAGCCAATGAATACTACTGCTACAAGAAAGCAGCCCAGCCCTCCAATTAGCCCTAGGTCCAAAAATAAAGGTAAAGGCATCCCAGCCTCATGCCCCTGAGAATGGAAAAACTCCGAATTCTTTTTTGGAATTGCCACAGTCTGTGCTCCAAACTCTCCCACTTCAAGATCAGACTCTATGCATCCAAACCGCATATAGTGTGTCTGACAGAAACTTGGCTTGAACAAAGCCATGAGCCTGCCTTCATCAACTACAAAGCCTACTACCATAAAATGGGGTAACTTAGACCGGCAGGGTAACTCAGACCACTTTTTGTTTTTTAACAAAAACCCCCAAAACTCATATTTAATAGGTTAAAAAATTAAAAATGTGACCCACAAAAAAATAGCTATTATATAAAGCCTGTCAGAGTACCCCCTCCAATTTTTTTTATTTTTTGGTAAAATAACTCCAGGTTTTGATGCATTGTAGTAGAACTCTTCTAGTTACACTTGCAAAAGACAAATTTCAGAAAAGTGTCATAGTTTGCAAATGGGGGGCGCCGCCCCCGAATGGGTAACTTTGACCACCTAATGGCCGCCGTGATGGGGTAACATTGACCGGCTTGGAAATTGAGTTAAAATTACCATAGGTACCTATATAACATATTTTATGTTGGATATACGTATTAATGTTTTTTTCTTTATGTTTCAGACTCTACAGAGTCTTATATATGGTAATTTTAACTTAATTTCCAAACCGGTCATACTACAATGCACCACAACCTGGAGTTATTTGGAGTTATTTTACTAAAAAATAAAATTGATTTTACCACCCGGTCAAAGAAACCCCAAGAGCTGGAGTAACAAAGACCATCATTTTTTTTTAAATTACATCAAAACTATGAGAGGCAGGAGCCAGCAATCTATGGTGAGGAAAGCTAGAGTATAGACCTGTATTTTGCATGTTTCAATTTAAATTTAACTTATCTAATAAAAAAATGGCATCATTTTGAAAAAAAAGTGGTCAAAGTTACCCCATTTTACAGTATCTAATATCAGCATCTTCAACACTTCCTCTACATGTTTTTTCCATCACTACCAGTTCCACAGTGGAAGGTAACCACTGAAAGTTTGAAGAATTTCTCCAGAGGCGTTTCTTCTTCCACCTTGCTACAACCAACATCCGTTGAAGATTTGACAGCAGATGTAACCTCTCAAATTATTGATGCTGCATCTGCCTGCATCCCCCAAACCACCGGAAAGCAATCAAGGCACCTGACTTCTCCCTGGTGGGATGAAGCTTGTGGAGATGCAATCAGGAACAGGCGACATGCTTGGAGAACTCTGGAAAGACGTCCAACACAGGCTAACCTAATGGAATACAAGCGTTGTCAGGTTGTAGCCCGTAATGTTGTCTTGAAGCGTAAGCATGCCTACAAGCAGGAATTATTTTCCAAGATTACATATACCACTCCCATTGGAGTGGCATGGAGAAAGATACGTTTAATGCGCTCCCATTATATCATGCCTGCCTACCCTGTAGTGCATGGTGGAAACTTATTGCATACCGGTACCACTCTTGCCAAAGCAAATTTATTTTGTCACACTTTTCAGGACTCTGGGCAGAATGGTCAAATACGGGCCCCTAGCAAACTTACATAATCTGATTGTTAGTAGCTGGGCTGATGGCAGGGATTATAACTCACCATTCACTAGTGAATAGCTGACTAAAGCCTTGAGCCGGATGAGGATGACCTTGCCAGGTGGAAATGACATCCGTAATAGCTCCTGAAAGCACTATGGTATGAGCACCATGGAGATATTCTGGCTTTGTTTAATCAAAGCTTTCAACTTGGCATCCTCCCTACTTCTTGGAAGGAGGGAGTTATTCTTCCAATCCTGAAACCTGGCAAAGATCCTTCCCTTCCTTCATCCTACTGGCCAATAACACTGCTGTCATGTCTGAGAAAACTGCTGGAATGGTTGGTAGCTGCTCGCCTGGAGTACATTGTTGATCGCATGGAGCTCCTGTCAGCAAGTCAGTGTGGATTTCGACGACAACAGGGTACTTTGGAAGTTCTCATTAGACTGGAGAGTCATATACGCACTGCTCAGGCAGCCTCTGAGGTATGCTTGGTTGTTTATACAGGGTGTCCCAAAAAAATGATATTCAACTTTGAATGGCTGTAACTCAAAAAGTAATAGAGACAAAAATTTGGAAGGTCAGGATTTGTTCCCTATGTTTTTCTCCATCTAACCAACAAAAATCAGACAGATCGATGTAGCCATAAGCTTTTGAAAGAACTATCAGTGACATGTGCGAAAATCGTGCTTGTGCAAAGTTTCAGCAAGATCATTTTGCATAATTATTACATTGTCTTGACATGTTTTCTTTTTGCTGTTTTATTTTTTGTATGTTTGGTGAGACAAAAACATGGCAATCTCTGGTGAGATGCAATCATGACAATCTTTGGTGAGACACGATCATGGCAATTTTTGGTGAGACAAAAACATGGCAATCTTTGGTGAGAGACAATCAAGACAATCTTTGGTGAGAGGCAATCAAGACAATCTTTGGTGAGACACAATCATGGCAATCTTTGGTGAGACACAATCATGACAATCTTTGGTGAGACACAATCATGGCAATCTTTTGTGAGAGACAATCATGGCAATCTTTGGTGAGACACAATCATGACAATCTTTGGTAAGAGACAATCATGATAATCTTTGGTGAGACACAATCATGGCAACCCTCAATGAGAGACAATCATGGCAATCTTTGGTGAGACACAATCATGACAATCTTTGGTGAGAGACAATCATGACAATCTTTGGTGAGACACAATCATAGCAATCTTTGGTGAGAGGTAATCATGACAATATTTGGAAAGAGACAATCATGACAATCTTTGGTGAGATACAATCATGACAATCTTTGGTAAGACAAAAACATGGCAATCTTTGGTTAGAGACAATCATGGCAATCTTTGGTGAGAGACAATCATGGCAATCTTTGATGAGAGACAATCATGGCATTCTTTGGTGAGAGACAATCATGGCAATCTTTGGTGAGAAAGAATTTTAAAACCAAAGATTGCCTCTCACCTAAGATTGCCATGTTTTTGTCTCACCAAAGATGCAAAAAATAAGACAGCAAAAAGAAAACATGTCAAGACAACATAATGATTATGCAAAATGATCTTACTGAAACTTTGCGCAAGCATGATTTTAGCACATGTCGCTGAAAGTTCTATCAAACGCTCATGGCTACATCGATCTGTCTGATTTTTGGTTAAGAGATTGAGAAAAACATAAGGAACAAATCCTGACCTTCCAAAATTTTTTAACTCTATTAATTTTCAAGTTACAGCCATTCAAAGTTGAATATCGTTTTTTTGGGACACCCTGTATAGACCTGTAGGGAATCTTTGATCATCAAAAGTATAGATTGAAGGACTTCTCTACAAGCTGGCCCAAGCTGGGCTAAGTGGTTCTATGTCACGATGGCCTCATGCTTACTTAACCTCTTGCTCTGCTCACGTTAGGGTGAATGGAGTGCTATCAGATCCACTTCCCTTGTTGGCAGGAGTGCCCCAAGGTGTTGTATCGAGTCCTCTCCTTCTCAATATAATGCTAATGAATATTCCGCAGCTTGCAGGCATTGAGGTGTTACTGTATGCTGATGACATCACCATTTGTTGCCGGAGCCCAACTATGCATGCTGCCAAGACTCTCATGCAGAGATACTTGGATGAATTCCATTCATGCTGTAACACCTGGGGCTTTGTTGTGAACATACAAAAAACTGTCTTCCAGTACTTTACTACTAAACGAGTGAAGGTACCAGTACTGCGGTATCATCATCAAGCCATCAAATACCAACACCAGCATAAGCAGCTTGGAATGATGCTCGATGCCCCACGCCTCAAATGGGTCCCTCACCTCACTTATCTGTGGGTTGATGTGATGTAACGTATGGATTTGCTCAAGCATATGGCTTCTTTTAACTGGGGTGCAAGTTCCTGTTTCTTGTGCCAATTTTACTGCGCATTTATAAGGGCCAAGATAGATTATGGAAGTATACTTTATGGAACAGCTTCCTCTACACAAATAAAGTGGCTTGAGATCCTGCAGAATGCCTGCCTGCGGCTTATACTTGGAGCTCGACAGACCACACCCCTTATGTCCCTTCATGTGGAGGCTCATGTTCCTCCTCTGAGTCTGAAACGCAGCTATCATGCTGCCAGTATGCATATTCGCCTTAAATATCGTCCAAATTGTGCTTAGTGCTACAAATAATAACCAGTCCTACAAATAACCTCCAAATAACCTCCATGGTTGTGCTTAGTGCTACACGTTCAGCTCTTCAATGTGGCTCACAGATATTACACAATCTGGGCCTTCCTCCTTGTCATGGACATCCCACTCCTGTGTTCAATCCGGTTCTGCCTTGGCACTGTCTGACTTCTCTCATATGCCTTGATTTCCTATTGAGTTCTGAGTTTGCTACACCTTGCCTCTTTACTGCTCATCTGGATGCAAAATACCCATCCAAATCACAAAGCAATTTATTGTGATGAATCAAAATTTGTTGATGGCCCATCTATTCCATGTGGACTCTTATGTTCCATCCATGAAACCATTCTGTGGCTTGGAAGTAAAGGGGAGTGTCTGGGTCAAAATAGAAAATTTTGACTTTTTTGGTTTTTATACTCATCTTAAAGCTTACATTCTGACGCATCTAACGGTACCAAAACCATCTCTGTACGTTGATTTATGCGTTCACGACAGATCGCAAAAGGGTTAGGGATGGTGGGGTTCCTTAACATTTAATATAGGCCTAAATTACCGGTAGCACACTTGAATAGCTAGTCTGAACATGCTGTGCTTCAGTTATCCGCCTGCAGTCATATGGGATGGTTCTCGTGCCATCGTTTGCACCATCCTTGACAGAAATTGAGCTCCAATATCGTGTAGTCTTGCAACCTTGCACCCTTGAATGTCTTTTTTGAGGTGCACGCAACTTTGTCGGGCCCTACTGAAAAGTTAACTTATTGTCACTGCAAACCTATCTCCTAGAGTTTTGAAGCTACATCAATGAGACAAACACCATTCGATTTGGAAAAAAGATCTACGAAAGTGTGTATGCGTTTTTCTAATTTCCTTATAGTTTAGATTTTATTCTGCAAAAAGGGGTGGGCAGGGGGTAAAATAAAAAAAATTTCAAAAACTATACAAAAAATACTCCCACACCCACAAAAATGGGAATTTCAAAAAACGCGTACACTCTTTTTTATTTATGGTCTTCACGCATCAAATGATATGCGTTTTGATGTTGTAGCTTGAAAAACCTAGGAGGAGATAGGTTTTCTAAAGTACCCCTTTTTTGGCCGTTTTCTATGAATTTCAAGTTTTCCTTCATTTCTTTGAAAAATTCACATTAATAAAAAAAGTCTTAGAATTCTGTTTTACATACGTTTACCAAATTTCAAATCGATCCGTCTGTAAATAACCGAGATAAATTTGACCCCAGACGCTCCCCTAACATCCGTATCACAGTGTGTTGTCTGCTAAGCTGATTGCAATTTTCCAGGTCCTGAGGCTCATTGAAATTGACTCTTTCCCTCAATGGGTCATCTGTTCTGACTCTCTTGTAGCTTTGAAGCTATTACAATCCCCTACCGGCACTTGTTGTAATATTGTCTATGGCATCCATAAGCTGCTGTTACGGTTGAACGATTCAAAGTCTGTACATCTGCAATGGGTCAAGGCAAGGCCCACAATGGCATTATTGGTGATGAACATGCTGATGCTGCTGCTAAACTGGGACATCACCTGCATCACTCTGCCTTGTTCCCTCTACCTTGCTTGGATGCCCTTGCTATACTTTGTCATGTTTTCTTAATATTTGGGAGTCGAATTGGGTTTCTGCAGTGGCTACTGATGGACGAGTCCACCATCTTGCTTCCATTTGCTCAGGGTTGTCTCCAGTCCCATGGATTGCCTGTCATTCCATGTTTCAGTGGTCTTAAGACACCTTCATCTTGGACATGTTGGGGTTCGTTCTTACCTCCATCGATTTGGGATGGCTGACACTCCCATGTGCCTGCATTGTGGTGTAGAAGAAACAATTGAACACTTCCTGCTGATATGTGCTCTATATGACCTTGAGAGACAGGTGATGGTGTCGAGCATCAATGCCCTGGGAGGCTGGGACTCTGGGAGTCCCTCTCATCTTTGTGCATATGCTTCTTGGCGGAGGCAACTACCCCATAAGAGTTCAGCACTCCATAGTGCGAGCAACTGCTATGTATCTCACACAAACTGGTCATCTAACTACCTTATAGCCAATGAAGAGCACTGGATCCAATGACAATTTCCCTTTCATTGCTTCACATCATGTGAAACTGATGACAACATGGAGAGAATGCACCAGTGGAGAGAAGAAAGAAACTGAAATGAGAAGATGAAGACAAGAATTATATAAACATTGCTGAGTCCAGGTGTTACAAGTGGTTGGGTACATGACTTCTTCTTCACCTTCAAACTGGCATCAAATCAAATCATTGTCAACCTTGAATGAGCTAATTTTTACTTTAACAAAAATTTTTACAAGTAAAAGCAGTCAGCACTGGCCTTGAATAGTCACGGTGTTGAATAAAGTATATTTTTGCAAATTGCGAAAAGAGGACTTAAGGCTAGCTCCTCTTGAACCTGGTAATCATTCGACTTTGGCCACTCAATTGCAAACAATTTTACTACCTAGATTCTCAAATCTCAATTACTCAGTAGTCAATACCGTTCTCTTATTTATATCAAACACAAAGCATTCTTTAACTTTGAAATGGCTGCTAAATGGAAAGGAATTCAACTATGTGAGACTCCCAATTGTGGACTAGAAGCAAAGCTTCAATGTCCTACCTGCATCAAGTTGGACATAAAAGGTTCATACTTCTGCTCACAGGTAAGAATTCAAGAAGGCTTGATCATGCTTGTCACTATAAATCTTATAGGTAATTCTTTTCAAAACTTTGTTTTTTAGGGATTGAAATCTACATGATGACTACAACATATGAACATAATGATTATAATAATGAGAAAAATTCCAATTTCCGCATGTATTCAAGATGTAAATTAATATAGAATAATTAATATATTTCAGAGCTTTACAAAACATCAAAATTTTGAACCAGCATATTAGTTTTGACAGGGAGCATCTTGGCCAAAAATGATGCATTTTGATTTCTGTGTTTTTAGGCTTATTTTAAAGTCCAGAAGCTGCTCATTTGAAGAAACCAAAGTTCATTTGCATTCATTTGTTTGTTTATGACAGCTGTTAAAGCAAAAGTAAAACTTATACTTGCAATGATTGCAAATTTCAGTTTTTTGGCTTACCTGAAGAGTTGAAATTTTCCTCCTGCGACCAATGATTTTCAGCCTACAGCATCTAAAGATATAACATTCAATTTGCAAAAAAAATCTATCAATTCCCCAGTCACTTTTTTAAATTTTGTTTTAGTTTGGATTATATATTAAAAAATGGGTTGAGGGGGGTTGCTAAAACTGGAACAAAATAAAAAATTCCCCCACCCCACCAAACAATTAGAATTTTGAAAAAGTGGTTTGGGATCACTAGATATGGTCTTCACATTGAATGATGTGTCTCTTGATGTATGTTAATTGAATGAGAAGATAGATTTTACAGTATCCTCTTTTTGCCATTTTCTCTTAATATCACATTTCCTTTCATTTGTTTGAAAAATTTACACAAACAGAAAAGTTTAGGTATTCTATTTTACAAATGTGTACCAAGTTTTAAAATGGTTGGTTCCTAAATTAAAAAGTTTTTTTTTTACCAAGATGCTACCCTTAATTGACAACATATTTCTGTCAACTGATGTTTGGAAACAAAGAAAAAAATCTCAATATAATTATATCCATACAATCTTTTCTTTTGTTTACATGCTCAACTACATTTTGTAAGTGCAGCCAACATGTGCTTCAGAAAAGTTTTGGTTGTCACCAGAGATTATCAAAGCATAGTCAAAGAATGAGACAATAGTTTTTCTATTGCATGCTCTACATATGTCAGAGATTTGCAAATAGGTTTCAAGTATCTAAATAAAGGCATCAAAAGGACAATAGTGCAGCTGTGTTATGTGCCACAAACTAGTTCATTGCAATTCAAAGATTAAATGCAATTACCGTGTTTTATGTATTATTATGTGGCTATCAAACTCTATAAACCAATATATAGTTCTGGATGGTATTATATGGTTTTATTGATCAGTGGCAAGTTAATAGCAGTATCCACTGACTTGCAATTCATGTGTCGTTTTAGGTACAAAAATCACAAATTTTCGAAGTGATGTATACTTGCAAGCCGCAATACTTCTAATTGAACAAAAATACATGGCTGATTCACTAAATTAATATGATTTTATAGCCACAATATTTGAGTAAAAAGTAGGATTTTTAGATTGTGAGCAACTTTAACCACTAGTTAGGTTTCTTATTGTGAATTTCCACCAAGAAATAAAATTGAATTTATTTCCACCAAGAATTATAAAGCAAAGAAAATGGCTGGTAAATTTATCATATCCTGATGTTTTTTTATATTATAAATTCTTTGTGAACATGCAATTCAACTGACTAATGATAAACATTTTATTGTCATCCATGCAATTACTTTTGAGCATTGATGAAAATCACCTAATTATTGGGAAGGTAAAAATGTTTTACATTACAAATATTGGCATTATATACAAGCTAGAATTTGCTATTTGGAAAGTTGCCTGCATCTCACTAGTTGTACAACAACTGGGTTAAGTTTTTTTCTTTTCATGCCCTAAAATTGTTGGATTTAGACATTTTTTTGTTAACACTTGATGGTAATAAGGCCAAATTCCTTTGCCATAAAAACCATAATGGTAAATCAACCATATACTAAATGGAATTCAATAGTTCTTGTCCAAATCTGTTACCCCCCCCCCCTCCAGTTGCTTAGTAATGCTTGGTCATTTCAATGCAAGAAGGCTACTTTTATATTTGCTTCTTTGTGAAGAACAGATTCTTAACAACCTGCACAAACATAGCTCCTATTTTGATATGCCTGCACTGATTTGTACCTGTGAATTATACCCAATGACCATGCAACTAAATAAAACTACAAGCAGCCAAGAAAATTTGTTCTAATTGTTGAAAATTATTCCTCGAATTAATGATTCTTTTCAGAGTTGCTTCAAGGAGAGCTGGGGAATTCACAAATTGGTCCACAAAAAAAGCAGTATGTTTTATTAATGGCTCTAACATAATAATTCATTGGTCAATTTGTGGAGAGTTAAAATAAGGTTTATAGTCATTGCAAGTAATATTGCATAGGTAGTGTTTACATACATTGGCATAATTGTTGACATATCTACATTTGTGCTTAATACCTATACTTATCATGTTTGATAGGTTGCTGAAGGATAAATTGATTCAAATTTTTCATAGTCCTAGGAATAGTTTTTTTAGCATTTTTAGTTGCAAAAATGTCTCAATAGTTATAAGCCACTCAGTTTATGAACAAAAAGTTTAAACAGTTTTAATCATTGAACATTATTAACTAATTTCATCTCTTCCATTCCAGGAGAAGTAGAATCTTCTGCTTACAATCCATGGCCATTCTACACATTTACTGGTAAGTTACTCCTCACATCTCCTGGCAGGGCAACCACTAATTTTTTAAATTATGCAGTATGACAATTGTTTTAATGAATATCACTATCAAGTTATTTCTTGACTTGAGTACCCTTACATTGAATAAATAGGGACATAAAAAGAATTTTGCAACACAGATGTAGATGTAGTATCAGCTATGTTTAGGGAATCTTGGTTTTTCTTTGATGATGAACTTTATTGAGCGTGATAGTGTTTCCCATGTTTTCTTCATAATCAAATCTCTTACTACGTAAATGGTAGTGTACTGTATATCCAATACATCAAATCAATTGTCACATTGCCAAATATTGGAATCTGATGAATATTTTCAGTAATCATTTTGTTCAGGGCTAGAAATAAACTTAATACACTTGCAGGTAACTTGAGGCCTGCAAAACAGACGCCGCGCCGCACCGTACCTGCCCACATTGCCCGGCCAGACTACGCTGACACAAGCATACCTCTGTCTGAACAGAAGCTCCGAGGCACAACCAGCATCAGAGTCCTCAATGACGAGGAGATTGAGAGCATGCGCGTAGCTTGCAAGGTCAATATATGATTTATCGGGAGCGTTCACGGGACATGAATAAAAAATGAGTTGTAGTGTCACCCCTAAGGTGTTGGTTTATCATGAGAACTCGGGAGAATTGAAATATAGCTGGTAAATTAGATCATAGAAGAGGGAGAGCATGATGACTAGTGAGTTATTTGTGAGATAGAACTGTTTTTTTGCTCTATGTTTTCAACGTGAATATCTTGAAGTGATCTCATTCATGTGTGTTTTTTTATTCCTTGTTATTGATGATTTCATGATATATCTCAGTTAGCCCGTGAGGTTCTGGATGAGGGGGCTGCAGCGGCTGCTGTTGGCGTCACGACTGATGAAATAGACAGAATAGTACATGAGGCGTCAGTGGAAAGAGAATGCTACCCTTCGCCTCTGAACTACCATGGCTTCCCTAAGTCTTGTTGCACCTCTATTAATGAAGTCATCTGTCACGGCATCCCTGACTTGCGTCCTCTGGTCAATGGTGATATCTGCAACATTGATGTGACGGTTTACCATCGTGGCTATCATGGAGACCTTAACGAGACGCTTCTCATTGGCGATGTCAACGAGAATGCCAAGAATCTTGTCAAGACCACTTGGGAATGTCTCCAGAAAGTCACCGAAATGCGTGAGTAAGCTTATTTGTATATTCTTGTACGGTCACAAATTTCTTGTTGCAAATGATAGTTGCTTAAAACACATTCATTTATTAGTTAATAGGTACTACTATTTTCGTCACTACAATCTACACACGTCAGTAAATAGAATGAAATTAATTTAAATTTTGGTTTGTGATAATACTTGTTCTAATTGGTGTCATTTGTAAAAATGCATTAACAAATTCCCTTTTTTAAAGAATAATTAATGTCTATGGGAATATTTTCTCATAAAAAATGAAAACCTTTAGTTGATAAATAATTACTTTTCGTTCTCCCCGTCAGTCCAGGAACAAAGTATTGAGCCTCGTTTGTTTTGTTGATGTTCTTAAGTAAACTATGAATATTAAACATCTTCTGATAATAATAATTAGCTGAGTTATGATGTTACAGTGCGGCCAGGAGTGAAGTATCGGGACGTCGGCACCGTAATCCAGCGTCATGCGCAGTCCCAGAACTACAGCGTAGTGCGCTCCTACTGCGGCCACGGCATCCATGAGCTCTTCCACACGACGCCCTCTGTGCCGCATTACGCCAGTGAGTCGCTACAGCCATTCCAAGATTAATAATTAATTATTGTAGTATATGTTTTAAATGCATGCCTAACGTGGCCCACTTAGCACTGCCTAGGAGTCAAAAGTGTAACTTGTTCTACCGTGCCCAGTCCTCTTTATATCAATACAGTGACAGTAACAAAGGCCAATGTTTCGTACTTTCATGAGAATCGTACCTGATTATTACATATTGTTTTTATACAAGAGCCTTACACTTATAATGGAATAAATACCTCATTATGACTAAATCGAACACAACCATTCTAGAGTATCAGGTCCTCTCCAACAACCTTCACAGACGGTTATTAGCTCTACTTCCCTCGACCAGAATAAAATTTCAGTTATATTAACTGGCAAATATCCATACAAATAGTGTCATTCTAACTGCTTTTCGTAAACAAAAGTTTTTTTTTCAGTTATTCTTCGGAACGAATGCATTTAATGTCCTACCAGCTGTAAAAAATCTTTTATTTCTGATTCATTGGATTTTATGATTCATTCATTCATGGTTAAGTATAATTATGAATTACGTTAAATGCAGTCTGTTTATGTTCTTACTTCATAGTTGATTGTTGCTGGCTCGATGTTGAGACCTAATAGATTTACTTTTTTAGATTTTATTTGCATTAATTTGAAAATTATTTCTTGCAGAAAACAAAGCCATAGGAATCATGAAAGCTGGCCATACGTTCACTGTGGAACCCATGATCTCTGAAGGTGCGTTAATGAACTCTAGTGCTAATTATGATTAGGACTGGATAAAGGAAATTAATGTCTGTCTGTGTATTGAAAGTGTTCATTTGCAGTCAATGAACTAGTGATTGAAATAATATTTAAAGTACGATGATGAAAGTTGGCTGCCTTTTGCAAAATAGTTCTCGATAAATTACTTTGTTATCTGCCATTCCTGATGCAGCTTTTCTCTTAACAGCTGATTGTACATGCCGTCGAATTTGATTTTGTACATAATTTTATTTAAATTAATAATTAAAATTCAGTCAGGTGAGAGTTTACTCGTGAGGGAAGCCAATGATTTCAAAGTCATATTTAATGATATTCCTTAAAATCTAATAAAGATAGCAAGGTCAGTGATTAGGTAGGAGAAATTTGAGTTCTGCACCAATTTTTTTCTTAGGCAAATAATAATGTTTCATGTATTTAAAAGCAAAGACAATACCATAAAATTTCACCATTTCTTTATAAGAGAAAACGTTTTGGAGTCCAGCTCCATCGTAATTTTCACTGTTTCCTTTACCACGTTTTACTGGACTTGTGTTATGAACTGACGATGTGTTATGTTACCTTGCGATTTAAGCAAACGAGTGATTTTAATACTTATAATATTGTTTAATTTGAAAGGAACTTGGAAGGACGAGCAGTGGCCGGACAACTGGACAGCTGTCACAAACGACGGTAAACTTTCTGCTCAGTTCGAGGAAACTTTTCTGATAACTGACACTGGTGTTGAGGTCCTCACTAGAAGGCGCACACGTGGCGGCCAACCATATTTCATGGATTAACCGATATAAATATAAATTTTCTAATCCATCCGTATGGTGCTTTCACACCTGGCTAAGCAAATTGTGTCTGGACGGAAACAAGAGTTTTTACGAACTGTGTTGGTAAGATTTGTTGTAACCTTCATTATGATTTGGTCTGACCAGGTAGTGAAAGTGTCCTGTGAGTTAAAAGTGAATTCATCCTTATTTCAGCGGTTGCAATGGACTTAATGTTTAACTATTTGTGTTTGATGAAAATGGGTAGGGTTAGCTCGCGTAGGCTATAATTAACATGTATCGCCTGGCCATGGATGACTCCACCAGCCTACTTCGTTCTTCAAGTTGATTCTAGGATTCTAAAAAAAAGGTGCAGAGAGCTGAGTGATCGTTCATTATTGTTATGAACTCGTTAACGGTAGAGTTACAGTGAAAAATTTTCGTTCATTCTCTAGGAACGGAGAGCTGCAGGTGCAAATAATGCTATGGAACTTCACTCCGTATGATTTTGATATTTGTGTATTTTTTAAGCCAGCTAGAACTGTAATTCGTTAGCGTTGAGGTCTTGTGCTGCTTTTAATTCTTGATATTTCTTGCTAGTGCCTTTTCATTGAGAGTTGTTAACATAGAATTCAAATGTGTCTGAACGCGTGACCGTAAGTCTACTGTTGTCTGGATACGTCTATGGCAGTGGTTACAAAAATTTGCATCCTAGTTCCTATCTCAACTTGCTACAATATGAATGTTACCTCCTTCACCAATGTTATCAACAGTAATGTGCATTAACTTTTTCTCTCAACATTCGATCACTCCCAAAAAATTGACGAATCACGCGCTTGGGGGTATTGCTATCCAATGGTTAAAGTTTTTTTTTTTTTCTTCGGAGCTCTCGTCCAAGCTCGATATTTTTCGTCGGAGCATTGCCTTGCATCGACAGAAAATGTTAATTTCAACAAAGTTAATACTTGATTCTTGAAGCAGTCAGGAAATACTACGACGATCGTTATCATAAATTGCTTGCGTATAAATTTCTAAGCATGGACTCCGGCCATTCAGCTCATGGTTTGTCCGTACAACCATGGTTCAGCTATTCCTAACTGACTAGTCCCCTCGCGAATTTGAATGCAACAGAAATAAATAACCAATAAAGGTCATCACTCCAACTACAACATCTAGCAAGTGCTAAATTGTAAGGAGATGCGTCTGGAATGTAAATGTAGGCTTTCTCGAGTCTTGAATTCTGTTCCAACGCCTGTTGTTCGAAATTCCGTATCAATGTCTAGTTCTAATTTGAAACCCAGATGCTGCGACTGAAATTTATTTGCATAGTTTGATCCAGTATGCATCTGAAGATTGAGTCATAAGTCTATCTGGTGTACGAGGTACTAGTCTCAGGTCTGAATCCTGGTAAACTATGTGGTGGGATTTACTTGGTAAGTAACTATGTGGTAGCACAGTCATTTGACTTGGTTCGTGTAGTGAACGCCTAGGAGTCCTTTAAAATTGTGGAATGTCTGCTTTCACCATATGAATTGATAAATTAAGATTTCTTTCTTCAGTTGTACATCTTGCACATCGTTGAATTACTAATAAGTCGCACTATTTTCGATGGATCCGGCCTCGTCGGAATCGGGACGACTGACAATAATGACACCTGCCATCTGTTCTCATTTAATTCCTGAAATAAACTGTGCATATTTTAGTGTTTTTCCGAGTTGTTTCCTATACGTAGAATTTTAAATATTTGATTAGTACGGGTTTAGCTTGATTGACTAGGTAGGGAGATATTGCCTACCTTGCATAAATGCGAAAATGAAAACAACATTGTAACGGAAAATTATTTTTTTTTCTGACAAGCCCTCATCAAAAGCGAAACACATTCATCTTATAAGAATTCTTAACATCCATTCTTTGCTCTGCACAACATTAAGCAGTGCAAGTTGCAGACGTGCATTAGCTTGCAAAATATCTATAATTTAAAGTTTTAAGTGAATCTTCTACGAGCAGAAAGGCGTCGCTATCTTCATCAACGAGTAACGAGATTTAATTGTCAAGACAAACTTCATTCAATTTAAAGGGATAACCGTGCTAATTCGGCATTTAAATTACAGAAATATATATAACCCAGCAAATGCTTAAATGACATCCGGATGTCTAGCTAACAGAGCGGCAGTTGTCAGGCCTGCACGGTATCGAGAAACCGTCCTAGGAACGGCCGTGAGGTTTGGTTTGCGTGTCAGGTCTTAGTGAGTTACTATTGATCTATCGTAATGCATGAATGGATCAAAAAATAAATGCGTGATCACTATAAATTTTCCTATGGAAATAACAAGAGTGAATCAATTATTGCCTTGACATTAAGAACGCAATTAATTCGGCTCACGTCCACCCATCGACGCGATTGAGTGCAAACAAATTATTCCACAATTATACAGTCACCGGAAAATAGTGATAAGGACGTGAGCGACGTTCAAATGCTCAAGTTAATCAAAGGTTCTATAAAGGCTAGAATAATAAACTTGGTCGGCTAGCCTGTAGCTCAAACATTATATTTGACTCGCTCAAATGGTGGGCGTCTCCAAGCCTAGCTCATGTGCACGCTGCTAAGTGATACGAAACTCAGCAACGTGAGAAACTTTAACAAAACTTCTTGCCTGTACCTCCCATGTAAGTATTATGCTACTCATTCCCTCCAGTTGTTGCATGATCTTTATCGCAATATTCATCATTTCTTTATCTCACATTGCTTTGGTTTTTTAGGTCTCGTGAAATGCAACAGCACCAACCCTCAATTGTGTTTTTCTAGTTTGTATCACTTCCCCGTGTCACTATAGAAGCATAGCCAGGCTTCTTCACTTCCTTGCGCCACGTCCCCTGCCCCTGCCTCTGCCCTTCTTGGGTGAAGGCTCCATCGCCCCAACGTCCTCCACGACCTCGTCCAGGACGCGCTTCTTCACCGAGCGACCGCTTCGTCGCGTCGCCACTGATTCCTCGTCTTTGGGTGCTTCATCGTCCTCTCTGTCATCAATAGACGATCAGGCAACGCGAAACGATCATACACAAAAAGACGAGGAGACATCATAAGACAATGAGATAAAACGTTATTAATATTAAACGAAAAGCTCTTATTTAGGGGCTTAGGTGACTTATTTATTTACTTACAAATTAGTGATTTTTTTACTGAAGTCACTCATTAAACTGCATATATTTTGTGAGATGTTGAGAAACGTTCGGAAAGAGAGGTGAAAGCGTAAGAATTTTCTGGAAGAAGTTTCTTGACTTTATTTAATCAATAATGACTCGTAATGTGAAAAATAATGTAAATTGTACCAAGTAAAATAGCGCTGGCACTAACCAATGTTGCTATAGAAATCAGTCCTATGCATATAATAGGCATACAAAAATTCGCAAAAATTTATTCTAAACTCACTTGACGGGCTTGGGAAGCTCGTAATTCTCGAGACTCGCGCTGTCCTGTAAACAAAAAATACAGAATTAAGAAGACAGACCAAGAAACTCGGTAGAAGAAAATCATTTAAGGAACTAAAATAAAGAGTAAAGTACTACTTGACGAAACGTACATCATAACATAACTTGGAATAACTCGAAAATAAAAACGGCGATTTTTCGTGTGCATCAATCAGCTATGCAATGGACTATGTAGCCGCCTCACTTACATGCACGTCGGACATGGCAAAGTTTGCACTCTCAGAATTGGCCTCATCTTCTTTGTCCTCTTGTTTAGCAACAGTCTCATCCCTCGACGTCTCAGAAGCATCAGCCGAAATGCTAGTGTCAGTTGAGACTACAGCGTTGTTTTGAGAACCATTCAATGTCTCCATGTTATTTAACGAGACAGAATCTTCAGCTGGAGGCTCCACATTTTGGATGGGATCGCTTGAAATCTCGGGATTTTTCTGGGGATCAGTAACATCAATCGAGACCTCTTCCACGACAGCGACAGCATCGTCAGTTCCAACTGCAGAACAACTGCTGACATCAGCATCACGGTTTGGTACGTCGTCTAAATCTTCATACTTGAACTGGTCTGCATCCTCATCATCTGAATGTCCTTCCTCTTTCTTGTCAGCCCCGTTTGATGGAGCAGAAACTTCACCATTAGGTTTATCAAGGGCAAAGTATTCGTCTTCTTGCTTTGCCGATAAATCAACACAATCTCTGGCAGTGTCAGAGTCATCAGATTTCTGGCACAATTCCTCTTCCTCCACAAAATCGAGCTGGGGCTCGTCATTGAGTCCTTCATATATCATTCGTTCATCTTCATCGTCTTCAGGGCCGTTGCTACCCTCCTCGATGTCATCGTCCTTGCTCTCTGCCTCCGCCTGCATGGAGGTTCCATCACGGGTTTCTTCGCTGAAGTGACTTCCTTCATCACCGTCCTTACCACGCCTGGTAAAAATGAGTACAATTAACTTACTAGACTAAAATACATATAAAAACTTATTCTAACGTACAGTCAAACGAGGCTTTGCTCGGAATAAATAATGCTTCAATATGTTACCTCTTTATCAAATTAACTTTTCAGTTTGAATTATATTCTGAAACTTGAGTAATGATAATTCCAGAAGGACCTCTTCGTTCACAAAGTTAATAAAAAATTCTCATTCATTTAAATTCTATTAATTTGAGGTAGTCTGAATTTAGAATAAGTAACAAAATAAAAGTATGGTACATCTTGAAATAAGCTGAGATTAATTTATTCATTAAAACACCCGTCAGCTGAATTCAAATTCAGGTATTATAGTACGAACTGTACTGGATGATTTTGTGTATTTGCTGCCAAATATGATCATGTCCTTTGCCAGCCTTCAAAACACAAACATATTGATAAATGTTTGTGTTTAAACACAAATAAAAATGTGTCGGCCAGACGGGATCTCCAGGTGGTGCTCCAGCGCACAAATTTAAGAAAAACTGCATTAAACAAACCAAATCGGTTTCATCAAATGTTAGAACAGTTGGAAGATGCTGTGCTACCAGGATCCGCAGTGACTTCAATATTGTTCTAGTAATATTTGCAGTCTTCTTCAGGCTTTAACCTATTTTTAATAAGACTGACTGCAGGTTCATTCATTTGCAAGCCTTCAGTAGTAATTTAGTAATGTTTGCGCAAGTAGTCTAGCAATCAACTAATAGTTGCAAGTTTACAAGTAGTAATTTAGTAACATTAGCAAGTTTTCAGTAGTGATCCAGTAGTATTATCTGGTAATCTGACTCTTTATTCGTAATCTAGTATTACTTTCCCAGGATTCGATTGTATTTTTATCAAGACTCGCGAAGGACTCAAGCATTGGCATATACTGCAGTAATATTTGGGTCGAAGTACTACGTATTTTCTTTAACCACTTCAAGCGTTCTATCATTTTAAAAGTCTTCAGTAGTAATCTAGTGATATCTGCGCAGGATTCACTTATGTATTGCCATCAAGACTCACGAGGGACTCTGACTAGGCAGGTCTGTACTGGAGTCGGTGGAGTGGCAGGCGTCGACGACCTCTTCATCGCGTGAGGTCTCAGTCGCAGCCGGGGCTTCCTTATCCTCCTGTCAGAAGTGTGATTACAATACACAAATGTATGACATTCTTTAGATTGTAGTACAGCCATTGTTTTACCGTCATTTGAAAATTCCTTGCACGATATTGTCTTGTGAAATTCTACAGGTTTATCAGAATATTAATTAACACGCGAGAATTTCACTGCTTAATTTTCATTACCGTATGATTAATATAATATAATTTACTTCTTCAACCATTTTGTACAGCTAATTTCACAATCAAAGATTCCAACCAGCACCATTCGCAGTTTTGGTCTGCGCAAATTCAGAACCACAGACTGGAATTCATATACATCACTGAAACTCAGACACTCGGAGTAGTTCTCAACATGGCCGGTAGAGACTGATTCATCGAGAGCTATTCGATGCAGCGGGAGGCAAGGTATAGACAACCAATTTTAGCTTTTAAACAGGAGGTAAGCGTCCGTTTATAGTTCAAACCCAGTCAACCTGTTTTCTGTACCATTTTAGATTTAAATAGAAGGTAATCATCCATTTACGTTGTCAACATAGTCAACCTATTTTCTCTTCCGCTTTAGATTAAAATAGAAGGTAAACGTCTACCTATGTTATCAACGTTGACAACCGGTTTTCTGAATCGTTTCTTATTTCAATAGCAGGTGCCCGTCATTTTCTGTAATTTAAGGAGTCATTTCATACTTTCCATTCCGTTTTACTTACAAAAAGTAGATATTAATATATTTTTAGAATGTAGACAATTATTCCATGCTTTCCATAGTTTTTTTACCGTACAAGGTAGCAGTGCACTTCGTTACATTCATGAAAACTCTAGCATTCCGATGCCGTTTGGACGTTACAATACAAGAAAGATAGGCAAAGTATTGTACTTAAGCAGTCACTTTTTATTTCATTATCTTACCTTAGACTTGAGAGCGCTAAGCACGTGCATGTAGTGAGCGTTGGAGCGGCAATGCACCTCGGCCAAGGAAGGATCGAGTCGCTCGTCGCACGCGCTGCACTTCAGAGACGCGTGACAAGAAAGGAAGCTCTCGCCTGCCATCACGAAAATACATAGTCGTTATGTTTGTTGCAAATATTTCTTTGGTAAAAATTTAAAAGTGATAAAATGCTAAAAAAAATTCCATGTTGCCAGAGAACGTTTTTAAGATAAGTTTCATCATCATTCGCAATTTGACAATACAAATATGAGGAAATACATTAATAACACAATACAGATCGAGACACATTATTATTACTGAAGTCCATTAACCGATATGAATACTTGGTTTTCAAGTGCTCTGAATAATCAATTCCGATCTATTTAATGATTTGGTGCTCATGCTTAGAATAATTGTACACAAACTTCACCCGGAAAAAAATGGATTTGCTCCATTAAAAAATGTAACTTGGTAATACACTACTGATTTGAACAACTTGGCGTCCTATGGAGTAGCGTCTTTTTTCCAGAAGTAACTAGGAGGAATTTATTGTCTCGCATGTAAAGTAAGAGGACAATAGGAATAGTCACTTAAATAATCAGCCGTCTAGATATCCACACAACAGATCACAAACCAAGAACTGTTATTGCACAAAAAACATACATCACTTCTGATGGTAACAAAGTACCTATAGCTTTCTCAATCCAAGGCAAGATACAATACAGCTAAATGTGTTCTGAAGAACAGCTAGCTATGACGTAACTAAAATATTTTATACCACACAAATTATGGCTGTCATAAGAGGGTTGTCAAGGCTGATAAATGAGAAAGGCTGTCCAAATTGTGATGCGCTTCGTGTGGGTCGTCATCCTGACCCTGTTTGACCTGACAAAAGAGCGATCAGTGTTATGTGCAGAAGGTGCGTTACTACTCGCATTTGAACAATATGACTAACATATTTTTCTGATTGCATGTTTTTAGACCATTTTCGCATTTATGGAAAAAATGCACTATTGTGCTCGCCATGTGCGTCTGTCCGTTCGTCTGTCTGTCTGTCCGTCCGTGACTTCACGTTTTCGTCGACGTGAAAATGCGCGCACTGTCACTCACTGCAGTGAGTATTGAGTTATATTTTTTTGCCACGTCAGCATCAAGACATTTGACTCACCCACGGGAGTATCTCCCGAATATGGCGGGAGAGACGCGGAAGTAAGAGGCTCTGGTCGATCACAAGTTCTCCGTAGACACTTGAGAGCTCGGTCAGCCGCTCCCCACCACTCGTCTGACATACACAATATATCAGTGACAAAACAAAGAGAAATATTTCATGATTTTAGAAGCCATTGTGATGAATTAAACTTCAAGAGCCGATGTATATGTTAAATGAAACAAATGGCCTACCAAAAAGTACTAAGTAACCAGTGACAAGAAGCAAATTTCTTATAATTAACAATAATGAAAGAAACTGTGTTCCACATTGCCAGAACATTATTGAATACGTAACAAATATATTATATTTTGCGATTATATACCTTGATTGTCCAATGGAGCCTCTTCGTTGTCGCCTACTACAGTAGATCCCGGCTCAGGAACCTCCACTTTCTGTCGCTCCTCGTGCTTTGCCTGCACACAAAATTCATATATTGATAGCTGTAACAATAAATTCGAATATTGATTATTATAACCATACCACCTAATGAGAAGGGCAAGTAAACCATTGAAAAGCAGCAGGTCATGCATTCCATGTTTCAGGCACTAAAACTTCATGTCTTCGATGAAGAAATTAACACTTTGGGAGACTAACATCATGTCATGTAATTGCAACGGCAGCGTACACTGCGGCATTGACAATCTTGCAGCGATTTGACTTTATTTAGATCTGCTTGTGGGAAGAAGTCCATGCCCATCAAATCCTATGTTTATTCTTTTTACTTAAATTCAATAGCATTACCCTCTCACTGGCAAATAAGTGCGTGGTTACAGATGCAGCCAGTTGCTCTATGTATTGAAAATTTATATGAACTAAGCACTCACTAGGAGATGACGGAAGCCGAGACGGTGATGTTCGTAGTCTGGTCTGCTGCTGAACCAAACGTTGCAGCACTTCACGATTTGGAAGTTGTTGACGAGCTACAACACAATGGACACAAATGACACTCAAGCATGTAAAAAAAAATCCCCTTTTTGTAAAAAAAAAACATAAAAATATATTGTAAAAACATATATTTTACATATCTTGTAAAAAAACAATTGATGGCACGTTAATTAAAGAAACAATACATACATATCAGCACCTCTAGAGATAATATAATATAAAAAAGCATCAAAGTCAGCCACCTTATGCTCGACCGAATTGATGTGCTTCTGGAGAGATCCCGCCACCTTGCAGATGCATTTGTAGCACTGGCTCTTCTTGGCATCCTTGTCGTCCAAGGCCAGCATCAGGTGCATAGCCGCAATCTGCGAAAAAAGTAAGATTCTTTAACTTCATTAAATGAATTTGTCAATTCCAAAATAGTGCAAAAAAATAGGATACTAAACTGGTCAAATATAGAGTTTCCATAGTGCAACTTTGACCAGAAAGAGTATTAAACTCTAACTGCCCAATGCAGTTCAGAAATATGTTGATAAAAAAGTCAGTTTTGCGCCATCACTCCAGTAAATACGTCCAAGTTTTCTCTTCATAAGTTGGTGTTGTTACCAGATCCTTGTGCATATATTCAAGCACAACCAATTTTACTGAGAAATGCATGAAAATTTACAGAGAAATGCTGCGGCAGCGGTATCATGACACGACATTACAAATAAACTGATATACAAAGGATTTGATTTTTTACAAATACATTTTAGGCGAACAGTTCAGCCCAGCATTCCTAAGGGAGTTGTGGAACACTATAAAGAGTTGCAGGCAAGGTGCTTAAGTAAGTGTTAAGCTCTTAGTAATTTTGCTATGAAACGGACAAGCCACAATACCTTTGACTGTTGCCTCAGAAGATCCAAGACTGCTGAGTTTTTGCGGTGTAGAGCGTTAAGGATTTCTCCATGCACCGAACTCTTCAGATGTTTCTTATAGTCCTGCAATAATGGGTATTTAACTTAATCAAGGTAAATGTATTATATTACATGTAAAGATGTAGTAGAAATAGACTTCAAACAGGATATCATTGACAAGAAGCGAAAACTCACATCCACTGAAGTGAAGCTGTCAAGTTTGCAGACGTGGCAGCGAAGAGCTTCAACTGGACACTTTTCCTGCACATAAAAAATTGAGTTATTGGCCTCATAAATATGAAATTTTTACTTCAGATGAAAATCTTCTTGAGATTCTCACCCAGGGTTGAGTTTGAAGTTGTCATAACCACTACCGGACATCAAATTTCTACTCAAAGTTTCAAATTAATATCAAAGAGAAGATTCCAAATTCTAAATCATGATTTCCACTATCCAGAAAATTCTTCTATAATCGAGTCTCAAGCGTCTGTCCTTGCTTTCACATGACAAGCCTATAGCAAAGCCTATAATCAAATGACAAAGCCTATAAAAAAACCTATAATCACATGACAAAGCCCATAACAAAGCCTATAATCATATGACAAAGCCTAAAATAAAGCCTATAATCACATGACAAAGCCTATAACAAAGCCTATAATCACATGACAATATAAGAGACAGAACAAAGCCTATAATCACATGACAAAGCCTATAACAAAGCCTATAATCACATGACAAGCCTATAACAAAGCCTATAATCACATGACAAAGCCTATAACAAAGCCTATAATCACATGACAAAGCCTATAACAAAGCCTATAATCACATGACCAAGCCTATAACAAAGCCTATAATCACATGACAAAGCCTATAACAAAGCCTATAATCACATGACAAAGCCTAAAACAAAGCCTATAATCACATGACAAAGCCTATAACAAAGCCTATAATCACATGACAAAGCCTATAATCACATGACAAAGTGTATAACAAAGCCTATAATCACATGACAAGCTTATAACAAAGCCTATAACTTAAACAAATTAAGTGCAACAGAGAGCAAACTCACCTCAGCTTCAGCATCCTTTTCATCAACGACTTTTGGAGCAGGTTTTCTGAAGAACATAGGCAAGAAATAAAAATTAGTAGTACTACATAAACATCAAAAATAATATTTTGTTGAGTAATTGACTAATAAAATGCCGATGAGAAACATGGATGATAACATCAGCTGTGGCGATCATAGCACATAAAAGCCAGCCTAATGTGCTTCATATTTTGGCGTTCACAAATTTTACTTCCAGGTTGGTTGGAGTTCTCACTCTACATCATCAAATGAGAATCAATTTGCTGGACGAAATAATTCACCAGATTATCCTGATGCCCATATCTCTATCAAAACTAGCTGCAATGTCGTTAAAAAAACAAGCAAGATGCATCAAAAGTTTCATTTTTTTATGAAACCGCAACAGAACGGAACTCGAATTTGCCACCAAGGGCGGCTTCAATATGAAACAAGTAAAGGAAACATGTCCTTGGTTCAACTGACCGAACGTGGAGCTAAATCTGGACCCAGAAAGATAAGGCATTACGGCCTGCAGCACAAACGTCAGACCGGCGACACAAGCAGTGCAGGCATTAGTCTAAGCAACACAGAAGTGCATAGAAGCAGTTTCACAATTGGACACAGACAAAAATCTGTTCCTGGTCTTTCTAGTCATTTGAGCAAGGAAAAGATGACAATATTGCTGCTGAAATACTGCAGTAACCAAAAATTAAGTTCAGATATAATGTTCCCTTCGAGGTCTAGAGAGCCTACAAGCACTTTAAAGCAGTCGACACAGCAGTCCACAGTGCATTCCTTGCAAAAATGTCCACGAAGCAATCACCTAGCAGTCCACAAAGCACACAATCTCTGGCAGTGTCAGTGCAATCACCTAGCGTTGGTGAGTCAACTAAAATAAAAAGAGATTGTGGGCTTTGGAAATATCTTGAATAAATTATTCTAGATTTGACAATATTCAACAGCATAGCTCCTTGAAGTTAACCAAGTAGCCCTAAACTGCTCACCATAAGCAGGATTCATAAATTGGCCCAAACTATCCACAAGATCGCTTCACAACCAAAAATTTTTGAAAGACCAGCTAAGAATAAGAAGAAGCCATTGAATAACCCTAAAATTTATAGCCGATAGTAAAGCTCTACAAGTCGCAATGGTGAGGAAGTGAGCAGCTCTCTATATGAAACGAGGAAGAAAAGAGCATTTATATACTACCAGGAGTTCATCAACCCCACGACCATGTTGCAACGTAGGTAGGTCTTACCTACTAATGCCCGAAGGCCTGTCCCTCCTACTAGCAGCGGAGGAGGAACTGCTGCGCTGACCACCAAAGTGGGAAGAGTTGGGTGCTGTGGAAGAGGACTGCTGGTGCGCAGGACGCGCGTCATTCAGACCTCGCTTATCTTTGAGCCATTTTCTGAGGTCGCGGGAAGAGCCATCACTGCTGCTCCTGTTACCACCACCACCACCACCGCCACTGCCTACTGAGCGGTTGTACCGGCCGCTGTGGGCCATCTGTGGTGGTGCGCCATGTCAAGAGGCCATGTTTGGAATAAGCTCTCATCAAGAGGCCATGTTCTGAATAAGCTCTCATCAAAAAGCCATGTTCTGAATAAGCTCTCATAAAGAGGCCATGTTCTGAATAAGCTCTCATCAAAAAGCCATGTTCTGAATAAGCTCTCATAAAGAGGCCATGTTCTGAATAAGCTCTCATCAAGAGGCCATGTTTTCACTAAGCTCTCACGCAAATATCTTTTGAATTCCATCAGAAATTTTGGAAGAAAACGGAAATGCTATCAGTAAAGAATCCATAGTTTTGACGGAAATCCATTGAAGATGACCCCGAATTATTTGCTTCTTCTTACCACCAACAAGGACAGTGAAGGAAGAGCCTAGATCAACGAGGTAGCATTAGAGGTACTAAATACATGATAATTCTTTAAGACCAACGAAGCACATCAGAAAAAAAATGTAAATATCAATCTCTTGCAGTAGTGTAACATGACTGGGTCTGTGATTCACGAAGTTTTTTTGGTGCAGCTAACCGACGCAAAAAGAGAACAAAATTACCAATTGCCCCAGCAATGTAAGATGAGAAAAACTAGTCTCAGTAGACCAAATGCCTGTACATTGCACCCGAGAGATAGACAAATTGGCAGGATCTAGAGCACAAAAATGTACAACACTTCTCTCCATAATTAGAGAGCAAATCAAAGGCAAAACAAGTAAATGATAGAGATTTACTTTTTAGTTCAATCGTGAAATGAAGTGAACGCAAATAAGATTTGTATCAGAATAATCATCCAGAACAATCTCGGAAAATATGATGTGATGAAGCATGAATAGACATCATATCAACAGTAATGTACATCCTATAATATCCACAGTATTATCCACAACATCATATCATTAAAATGATATCCACACTGAAATAACTCACAAACCTACAAGAATGAAATACCGGTTAGAATGAAGCTTGTCATCAGGAAGTTGGAACAGGTAACTAGTGCTCTTCATGGCCTTCATTATTATAAGGTAAATTACAGGCGATAAAAAATTATGTTAATGATTATTTTTATATTGAGTAGAGGTGATAAGATGTTAGTAGAGGAGTACCTGACAACCTTCCTTCAACTCCAAAAGAATTGGTCATAACCATGATCATGAAGCAACTATACGGACAAAAATAAGTCAACGAGTGTACGATGGCTGCCTTATAGACAGCACGCACAACGCTGAACTAGTACCAAATAGCTCCTTGTCTCAATAAATTGATATGATATAAAAATCCGGTGAGAAATGTGTTTTGAAATTTTTTTACCCTAATTGGCAGGACAATGCCTGGGATTTAGTCAACTGACCAAATGGAGTGCTACACCAATCTACATGTTCTCTATTCCACCAAGAGTTAATAAAATGAGGTACGGGTAAACTATTACCTATATTATATATTTAGAAGCTCTGCAAAATATCTAGTGCATAAACGTTTCAATCCCATAATAAACGTGGCCTCATACACAAAGCTTGTAAGAAATATGTTAAAAGAAGTACTGAAGCGGTCAATTTTTCAACAAGAGACCTGGCTTGTTTGAAAATAATATTTGTCGACAAACTGCACGGCAAACGACTGATGGGGACTAAGCTTAACTTCAATAGACTACAGGCCTATACGGGTATTCCCACATAAAAATGTCCCTGAAATTTTAATTGATTTTGTCTCCACTTGAAACAAACAAGTTCAATTTTATTTTCTTTTAACAATGTACATATATTTTCTCACACAAGAAAAAAAAAGCAATCAAATCATGTTAATTTGATTTGGAGGTATGAGCAATTAAAAATCAGTGACATTTTTGAGGGACACTCTGTACATTGTACCTATGATAGACGAAGTGAATGCCACAAGAGGTTCTCTACTTACTTTGCCTCGGTCCATTGGCCTCATCATGTTGGGGGGGTCGCGGTATGGATGAGGAGTTGCGTTCGGCTGTAGTCAGATATTAAACAAATGCTTTACACTATACAAGAATTGTAAATAGAAAAATACATAGGTACAAAGGCAAAATTGTGAACGGCGGAACCATCAGCATACAATACAAGAATTGTGAAAGTTTATGAATAGGTAGAGATAAGATGGATTAGGACCCTCAGCAACCTTTGACGATTATGCTACGTAACATTCAAATTCCTCCAATACCAATATGATGGTATTAGAAAAATGGATGCAACTGGGTAAATGGTGAACTATGTTGGAAATGTTGAATATATTTAATCTTGAAAAAAAATAAGGCAAATCCACAGCCGTAATTCATTGGAAAATAGTAGAATATATACCTGGATGAATTTTAAATATTCTATGAATGCATTTTTAAATAAGACTGGACAAATGTTTTAGTGGATGAGACAAATGGCAGAACGAATGCCGTGATTAACCTGAAAAAAATTATAGCCTATGTATAGAGACCAATGTATTTGAAATGAAATTTGAAAATGCTCAGGGTATTTGTGGATGACTCACGCCAAGCACGTTGAGCGCCATCTTAGGGTCGTTGTTGTTGAGACGCGTCAGCTGGTTGATGCCCAGGACACTGCCATGGGGTGCCCCACCCAGCAGGCCTGGGCCACCCCCTCCACCACCTCGCACCACTGAAAAACAATTAACATATTAGAATTGTGAAGTCTTTAACTATGTTATCTAGGCTTCAAAATACTAACCACCGCCTATCAATCAAAATGTCTTTAAATCTGTAATGACGTATTGCATGTTTCAAGATACTAACCACTGCCAATCAATCAAAATGTCTTTAAATTAATAATGTTGTATTGCACGTTTCAAGATCCCTACCACTGTCAATCAATTAAAATGTTTTTAAATCTGTAACGACATATTCTAACCCATTTCGATATCCTAACCACTGCCAATCAATCGAAATGTCTTGAATTCTGAAAACATGTTTTAATAATCTTGAACCTTGACACTCCTTTGACATCCTAACACAGGAATATAGAACCAAACCACTGGTGATAAATCAAGGCGTAGGAAACCCGCATCCTGTAACAAACTAACACGAGTTTCTAGAACCTAACCACTGTGAACATGACTTGAATAATGAACACAATTAAACATAGTTTTTTTGAAACTTAATTCATTGAAGAAGCATCTCCAAGCGATTTTTTCTGAAAGTGAGATACGAGTCTCCATGCCTACAAACACAGTAGGGATCCAAATCCCGTTAAATAGTTGCTTAAGACCTCAATTGTTACTGATAAAATAACTGGACACAAATTTTTTACAAATGAAGCTAATATATTCAAAAGCCCTGATATTTTTTATTCAAGAACATAAAGTTTACTTCATCACGCATAACTTGAGAAATTATAAACTGAAATTCAGTTTATATTTACTTTAAAAATAAACTAACTTTCAGGATTGCCAAGCAGACTGGGAGCCTGAAGAGGGTTGCCAGCACCCCAAGCCATCGGGTCGTGGCCATGAGTCATACCCATCCCCATGCCACAATTGCCAGGTGTCATGCCAGACTCCCATGGACTGCAATACAAGAAAATTCATTTCATTTTACAAATACAAGCACTATATTTAATCAAACTTCTTAAGAGTAGTACAGGTTAAAATACTAGCTTTGGAATTTTGATTCAAACGACAATCATTGAGAAAAAAAATTGAAGTAACATTTCAAAAGCAAAATTGGAGAATTGCCAGACGATAATTCCATCCATCAAAAAAAGAACTGTGACAATTTTAATAATTTGAAATTATCTACATAAATAAAATGCTTTAACATGTTGGCCGCGATTGCACAAACAGCATGCATTCCGTTTAGGCAGCTCTTTCAAATTAGTATATCTTCAGTTCCAGTGCAGACATCAATGTGAGGGGCTGCATGTCGCTTTGCAGAAGAAAGTTCTTGTGGTACGTTTACCATGAAAAAACAAGTTGTCATATTATGTAAGCATCGTCCAAAATTACACTAGTTTTTATTGTTGGCGATGTGTACCGGTTCCTGGCTTGGGGTGGGATCATTAGGAGTTGATAAATTAGATACACGTCACCCATAATGATTGCAGTCTTTATTGCGGGCGTTGTAAGCCACTTCTTGACGCGCGGCGAGAATATTCTAAACCTTATTTTTTATTCTTCCTGTGAATGTAAAATGATACGCCATGGATATTTATATAAGCTCAGCTTTTCTCACCATCACATAGTCCCATTCGGGACTACCAAAATTTACTCTTTTTACAATTAAGTAAGTTTTTCATTTATTAGCTATTGATTTCAGTTTTTCTTTTGTTGTATTCTTTTCATTAACTGTTGTTTGCATAGATAATATTTTTTTCAGTATCATATATTTACATAAATATTATGGAAACAGCGGCAAAGAAACTGCAGGTAGAGTTGCCAAGTCAAATTCTTTCAACTAATTGCATATCCAGCAGTTAATCCAAACTGGAATACTTCCAACGATTCCAGTGAAAGCAACTGTGACCTGATACGAGATAGCAGCAGCAGGACCAGATTCATCAGCAACTGACATGTTATTATTCTTTCAACTGTTCCAGAGCACGCTGGTGCATTGGTTACACAAGGCAAGAAAAATTGCAATAATTTGTATCTCATGACACCAAAATGTGCACTTGACTATAACAGAGCAATGAAAGGCATTTATGTTTCAGATCAGAAGACATCGTACAAAACAGTTGCAGGGTGAAGAATAAAATGGTACAAGAAAGCATCAGTCGATCTGCTCACTGACTCATCAGTTACCAATGCTTGGATAGTGTACATCCAAATTCTATTCTCGTCAATCCGCTTCAATGACAGATTTTTTAGAATAATGTACGTGAACTCTTTTTGCAGGGAAGCACACCCATAATGTAAAATTAGGCACAAAATTTTTAATTGCTGGTGATAAAAGCTAAGATAGCATTGCACTTGGGTCAAACCATTTGAAACAAAATATGCAACAAGAAAGTGCTGTTGCAAATGCTGCAACATACAAGCAACAAATGGAGGAGGTGCTGTAGCAAGAAAGAAATTTGTCACATAAAAATGTACAGTGATGACTGCAAAGAAAACCTTCTTGTGGGTTAATTTTTTTTAGATGTTCCAACAATAACACATTCAAATTAGTGTCTCATACCAGAGAGAAATCGTGCAAAACATTTGTTTCAAAGGAAATGAAGTTTGAATTTTTATTTAGTTTATGTGCAACCATATCTGAGTCAGCATAATTACCTACATAAAAGACATGAATTGAGGACACAGTTTTTCTTCATACAGTAATTTCAGTATTTATTTTGTATCTTGTAAAGTTTCAAATCATGGATTTTGTGAAAATTTCAGCATTTCTTAGCTGGCTTGAGAGGTTTCATCACAAAGATTTTAAACTTGGAGCCGATATACCGTATAATTAAAAAAAAAATGTTTATTCAACACAAGCATGTACCCTCACACATCACACATCACACATGGACTCCGAAACGTTTTCTCTTATAAAGATATGGTGAATTTTTGTGGTATTGTTTTTGCTTTTAAATTCCTAATCACACACTCAGGTTCACCGTGAACCAATATGGTGCACATTGCAGGCTAACGTGTTAGTAGTTTGCTTTTGGTAAAGATTATTCTCTAGAAAATTCTTTCTAATTCTCATGTCAAATGATTTAAATATTAATTGAAATTATTAGATAGTTATTAATATTCCACAGCAATATATGGGCATTTGGTCTGCCTTCAAATTAAGAGAAAATACATCACAGATGTTGATATCATCTGGCTCTAAGAAAGCAAAATATTTCAAATAGAAAGAAACAATTTCATGGGTCAGTAAATAATGTACACAATATTCCATAAAAATTAAGCTTGTATTGACTGAGAATATTAGCCTATTCTTAGAAATTTTGGCAATTTTTCCTAAGTGGTTCTAAGTTTTTTTATTATTCTTTCAATATTCCTTCATTTTATAAGGCAAAAAACTACTAAAAATCCTAAGAGCATGAGAAGTTGTGATAATTAACCTGGGTCTGTGCAAGGCTCCACCAGGAGGATTGCGGGGAGCTCCTCCAAGGAGCCCTGGCTGGGGTCGTCCCTGCACATGACGTGGTGCATTGCCAAGCAGTCCACTTTGTCTTGAGTCCCTCCAATTACGATCCCTGTAATTAGAAAATTCATTAGGAATCCATTATATTTATCAGTACAAAATTTTCAGTAGGTACGTATAAAAACAAAAAACTTCAAAATTATATAAATCTATACATAAAATTTATTTAAGGATCCAGGTTAAGATGTTTAATGTGTGAGTAATGTACAATTTTGATGCTAAATATTACTTGAAAAGGATTCCACAAGATCAGTTCAGTCTAATGTGAGCAAATATATTGGTATAATTAAGAGACTACTTTATAAATATGTATTTGTGGTATTTACACAAATAAAGAAATTCATGTCTAAGCAGTACAATGAGGTTGCTCCCGAGCGCAACGGTAGGGATGTTGTTTATTGCTCCTTTCCATATTTCAGCCCTGCATCCGAAGCTATGTCAAGGGAGTTAAAACTTTTGTTTTCGAAGTATTTCACAAATGTTAATCTTCGTGTCATATTGGTCAACCATTTTAAAATCAGTTCTTTTTTTAGGTTCAAAGATACTCTCCCTATGCATATGCGATCATCCCAAGTTGATAAATAAAGTTGTGCACAATGTGCATCTGCGTACGTCAGGATGACGTCTTGCAATCTTTATTCTAGGGTCGCAGAACATAGGGGCAGGTGTTGTAGAACTGGTAACTTACTGTCATGTCCACCTCATTTGGCTGCGCGGGCTCATGCCGAGCAGTGCAATGTTCCAGTTTCTGACAGTGACTTCAAAGTTTTAGCTTCCAGTTCTGGTGTTTCTGATTTGCGTATTTTAGAATCTTTGTACACTAGAATCTTACCCGCTTTAAATTGTAACTAGGTAGGTTTTACAGCTTAGGTTTTTTGTCATAATATTGACTGTACTAATTACTAATTTATCTGTGTTCTAGAATTTTCAAACTGATGATTGATCTGGACTCCGAAATGTTTTCTTTAAAGATACTATAAATTTTGGTCGAGTTTTCTTTGCTTATAAGGAATTCGTTTTTATATGTCTAAAACCGTCTCTTAAATCAATCATCTATTAATTCATTTATCACTTAAAATCAGCAAATACAAGTATACTTAAAGGATTCCTAATACATTCACAGACTTATTTAAAAGTCTCAAACCATAATATTCTTTCTACACAAACAGTTTATCACTATTTAGTAAAGCAAGGTCAATTATCAACTTTCATACAGGTTTCAATGTTCTCACTACCTAGGGTAAACACTGTATATTCCAACATTGTGGGTAATTCCGACACTTCTCAACTTTTTTCCTTTATATTAAGCTGTGTCTTAGTTCCACGCATTTGTTGATGGTTGAAATAGCACGACGTCATACTATTGCGTGCCATACTATTGCCAAACACTAGGTCTGGGCCATCTGGCGGGAAAATGTTGAGATCCAAAGAGAGGCAGTGCGCATCACTCAGTGAGAACATCGAAAAATGCGTCAAAGTTGATAGTTGACCTTGCTCCACCAAATAGTGATAAACTCTTTGTGTAGAAAGAATATTATGGTTTGAGACTTTTAAAGTCTGTGAATATATTAGGAATCCTCAAGTATACTTGTATTTGCTGATTTCAAGTGGTAAATAAATTAATAGATGATTAGGTTAAGAGATGGTTTTAGACACGTAAAAACTAATTCCGACATAGCTTGGAATTAGACACACAGAGCTCCTTCCGAGCTGTGTGCAAAAATTAAAATTTTCTTTATTAAAAGCTTAATAGCTCTTAATTAAAAGCCTAATAAAGTAGATTCCAGTACAGCTCACACAGCGATCAGAATTTGAACACAAGAGTGTTGAAATTACGAATTAGTAGAGTTTGAAGCGTGGCTGAAATGAGTCTCACAAAATGCCAAATTTAGTCACACACAGCATCGGAATATATGGATTTGGTAGGTTTGCATTCTAAAGGCTTTTAAATAAATATGGCAACATTTTGTGATGTTTCATTGTTACTGGCGCATAGTGCGGTGTTTTGAGAGTGACGTAAAGCAAATAGAACTCTAGTTGCACATACGGTGATTTTTTATAGCCATTCATTTTTTGCTACGTCCTTAATGTGTCGGAATATACCGCGTTTACCCTAGTTGACTTGGACTTTTGCTCTGCAGATCTTAACATTTTCCTGCTAGACTTAGTGTTGTGCAGAATCCTTGTGCGCAATAGTATGATGTCACTATTTCAACCATCTACGCATTCGTGGAACTAAGACCAAGCTTAAAAGGAAAAAGTTGAGGGGTGTTGGAATTACCCAGAGCGTTGGAATATGGTGCGTTTAAGGTAAACGCGGTATATTCCGACATCGTGGGTAATTCTGACACTTCTTGACATTTATCCTTAATATTAAGATTTTTCTGAGTTTCATGCATTTGTTGAGTAGTGCGGCATTTTGAGAGTGACGTAAAGCAAACAGAACTCGAGTTGTGCATAGTGCATACGGTGTATAAAACACCATATGCACAACTCCAGTTGTGTGAAAAAATGAATGGCTAAAAAATACACCGTGTATTTTTTAGCCATTCATTTTTTGCTACGTCCTTAAAGTGTCAGAATATACCGCGTTTACCCTAACCTATAAAATTTTTAATGGCAGCAAAGTCAAATAGGCAAATATCAAATAAACATAATAGGCAATTGGCAAAATCAAATAGCAAATCAAAAATCCAGCCTAGAGCCCTAGCCCAGCCCCTAGGCAATAGTCATTACTGCCATTGGCCCATTAGTAGCTAGGTACCGTAAACTGGGGTAACTTTGTCTCCCGGGGTAACTTTGACCACTTTCGGTTTTTTTAACAAAAACCCCCAAAACTCAAAAACTATTTGACATAGAAAAATTTTGTTAATGGGCATTAAAGGCCTATTATTGAGGCTATGTAACACATTAGAAAGATTTGAAAAGTTTGCATATCTAATAGGTTGAAAAATTAAAAATGTGACCCACGAAAAAGAGCTATTATTTAAAGCCTGTCGGAGTACCCCCTCCAATTTTTTTATTTTTTGGTAAAATAACTCCAGGTTTAGATGCATTGTAGTAGAACTCTTCTAGTTACATATGCAAAAGACAAATTTGAGAAAAGTCATAGTTTGCAAATGGTGGGCGCCGCCCCACAATGGGGTAACTTTGACCACCTAATGGCAGCCGTGATGGGGTAACATTGACTGGCTTGGAAATTAAGTTAAAATTACCATAGGTACCTATATAACATACGGTATTTTATGTTTGATACAACTATTAATGTTTTTTTCTTTATGTTTCAGACTCTACAGAGTCTTATATATGGTAATTTTAACTTAATTTCCAAACCAGTCAATGTTACCCCATCACGGCTGCCATTAGGTGGTCACATTTCGCCCATTGGAGGGCGGCGCCCCCCATTTGCAAACTATGACACTTTCCTAAAATCTGTCTTTTGCATATGTAACTAGAAGAGTACTAGGTACTACAATGCACCACAACCTGGAGGCTGGAGTTATTTGGAGTTATTTTACCAAAAAAATAAAATTGATTTTACCACCCGGTCAGAGAAACCCCAAGAGCTGGGGTAACAAAGACCATCACTTTTTTTAAAATTACATCAAAACTATGAGAGGCAGGAGCCTCAGCCTGCAATTTATGGTGAGTAAAGCTAGGCTGCTAGAGTATAGACCTGTATTTTGCACGTTTCAATTTAAGTTTAACTTATCTAGTAAAAAAATGGCATTGTTTCGAAATAAAAAAGGGGTCAAAGTTACCCCACTTTACGGTAGTAGGTAGGTAGTTAGGTAATCAGAGATTTATAGCTATAGTGAACGTGAACAGAGTTATGATTAGCTATAATTTTATAAAAACAGTATTGACAGAGGCTGACTAAAATTCAGATGTAATCTTGCTATAATGCTATTACCAATGGTTGATGCATGATACAATGATTGAAATAAATAATGATGTCCTGTTTTATGAAAAACTTTATAAATTTCGAAATTTTTGATGCCTACCTTGGTCTCACGTTCCTGGGCCTTCTTGCATTGTGGTTGCCACTCATTTTGTTGTTAGTCTGTCTGTGCATTAATTCTTATTTATTGGGAATGATTTTGATTACCAGAGTCGTAGAGACTAATGAAATGAAATAAAAGGAGCCTGTTTATCCAAACCTTCAAAATACAACTAGCGACAAAATTCGGCAACGACTATCATTGTGAATGGTTGATACAACTCACGCTGCTGTGATCGGTTGCTGTGAAGAGTATGTAACTGTTAGGGAGATGGAATCCAATTTGCGTAGAAGCTCCCAGTTATCCCCTACCTTATTGGATGATTTATCACATTACAAACAGATTTAAAGCTGTTAGTAATCTAAAAGGTGCCTGTACACAGGGATAGTACTAGCCGCTAGTTAATCCGTCGCATAAACTGTCCACGCTACTAGCCTCGTGTAAAGGGGTTCAGCCGCTTCAGAGGCATGCGCCGGCAACTGGCGGCAAGTGCCCGAGATGCGGCCGAGAGAGACAACGACGTGTTGATTTCTTTGCTGGAGAAGTGGCTAGTAGCGCTGATTCAGCCATGGTGAGAGTATCTGCGCCGCTCTTGTGAAGTATCTTGGGTCAAGTTAATCATGGCTTGTTTGAACGATAATTTTTCTAAGAAGAACCCAACAAATTGATTTCAGATCATATTCAATAATTCTTTGAAATATTAATTAAAGTGGAATGTTTGCTATGATGGTTACTCCAACAAAATGAAGAGCGAAACGAGTATTTTGAAACTCAAAGAAGACCTTATTAGTCGGAGTTTAGTTGTTCCCGATGTTGCATTTTTAAGGGCTAGAATAAAGAGTATAAAAACGACGTACAGACTCGAGTTGTTGAAGGTGATCTCACTATCCATCTTCTCACCTCACTCTACGGCTTCTAACGTCTAACGACGCACTGGCGGGTGCGACCGATATTACGATAGCGGCACCTGGGAAGCCTGCCGAAGACCACCACTGCCCTGGATGTAATGGACTATCATGACTCCTGCCCTCCGGAACGTAGCCTTCAACACTTCTGGAAAATCATATAGGCAGCCGAAAGCCACCAGACAGAACAAATCAATTGAATTAGACCAATCAGCCCTCAGGAGAAACAGCCGGCGATCGAATGGCCTAGCGTCGTCCGCCGTACCGCGAAAAAATTGTACACCAGTGATGCTTCGACGCAACGTTCAGTGGTGGACGGCCATTCGACCCTAGGCTATTCGACCTCGTGTCTGGGGGGTGTGGAGCTCAATATATTCAAAGCAGAAGGATGTCAATGATCGGTTACGGATAGCAGATTCCATTCACGGCTGATTGGTGGATGTCCGGAAAGATCCAAGGCGTTCGATTCAGGGCTTATTTGTGTACAAAATTTGTGGTGCACGGCTGCGTTCCCGCCGTCTGCACTATCTCCGTGTACAAGCAAGCACCTTTAGAGTTAAACCATGAAGTGCTATTACAACTAATTTATGATTAGGGTAAATAGTTTTTGTTTTTAATTGATCAACTATATAAAAATTGGCATTTGAATCCTAAAAAGATATGACTTTGACAATATTTACATGCAGAAGTAAATTGGTGCAAATTTTTATAAAAAGTTGGCTCTCCATGACACATCTGTCACGTTTCCTCTGCTGGTTTCTGAACCTAAATTAAAATCCGAAACAAATCTACGCTTTTAAGTGAGAAATATGACTTTAATGACTTTATTTTTTTAAGATATGACTTTTCTCAAGTCTCAGCTCCATACGCACGCATTAACATTTCCGTGGATGGTTTAGTGGAATGATTTCAGCCATTCTTTTAAAGGAGTTTTTTTTTTAAATATCTTTTAAACTTCTGCCAACTGGATAAACTTGTAATGCATACACCGAAAGTATTTTGCTCGTGCTATGGTTATGTATTTTATTTATTTAGTCGGGATCGCTGGTAATGCACACCCGATCATCCATATAAATGTAAATGATATTAAGCCCAAATCTAAAAATTACGCGCGGCACAAACACAAGCTGAGGGTTTGTTTAAAATTTGGTGCAAATTATAATTTATAAATGTAAAGCTAATTGGGAGTCAGCGAATATTTAGTATTACATAATCTGTGAATTGATCGGTAATTCTAAAACCGAATACTCAATTTATAAATGGGAACAAGTCGTGTTTATCATAATCAAATGTTACAATGAAAATGATATTAACATGGCATAAGCGAAACTGGTGTTTTTTTTTTAACCGAACACAATAATTTTTTGCAAGATAAGGCAAATTTTCGGACTGGGAAGCATTTTAAGCACGTGAATTACTTAGGGAAAAATGTTTTCCTCTGCCTCGTGACAATTGACACACAGATGAACACAGATCGTTTCACTCGCCGGCGAAACGTGGGAACGAAGTAAGCTGTCAGTTTGTGAGGAAGAAAACCTTAGTCCGTTTGATACTCTTTTTAAGACATCTATTCATGATGGAAGCAATTGATCCTGAAGATCAAATAAGATCGTTCCACTCAAAATTGTCAGAAATGCGCCAAAGCTTCGAAGCGTTGAAGAAGGAGCGGATTCTTCTAGCTGAAAAATGGACGCAACAATTGCGTGAGAGATTGGTGAGTTATTGTTGTATTTAAATTTAAGTAACAACGGATCTCCAAGAAGATGAAAATGATATTAAGTTAACCATTATGATTTTTGAATTCGATGTTTAAATTGTGAATGAAAATAAAGCATATGCTTAGATTATATATTCAATTATATGTCACGTCAGTAGCAGCTGCCTGTCTTGCATACCGTATAGCTACCGTAGTCACCAAGTGATTTAGACGATGTGTCTGAATTACCGATGTCAGAGTCAAACTCAGATGTATATATATCTGAAGAATATGTCTGATTGTGTGTGGAGAAGACAAGAAATTTTCATACATGTTGATGCATAAGTCGAAGTTCGTACCAGTTCAAGCTGAATAGCCAACTTTCAAAAACTGTTCATACACCATCATACAGTATAGATCTATATACTGTATATACTAGTATAGTTCATCAACTTCATCTATATAGATCTATAGTATAGTTCATCATACAGTATAGATCTCCATCTCTACTCAACCGTTACGAATGTTTTATCAATCACAAATTTAGCGTCACCTTAGCCGTACTCGGTCGACTCAGAATCAAATTTGAGACTAACGATGAGAATTCTAATGGAATTATTGAGTTGATCAATGTCTCTGAACGATTTCTCTCAAAGTATTTGCCTCGTTATTATTGTTCAAGCTCAGTTTTATTCACAGTGAATTGGAATGCAAAAGACTCACGTTTAACCATAGACTTCACTGTTTTCAGGTGCCGAAAGCATTGAATCAGCTTAACGCTGACCTGGGAGAATTCGTGGCTACGCGCAACGCTGAGTTGCAGGAACTTCTCAGCGCCATCGACGGCGAACTCTCCTCTGGCAAGGAAACTACCGCCAAGCTGACTGAGGCACGGTCAGCACTACTGGCTGACATCCATGGGCTCTCGCAGTTTCATGCTGACCCGGCAAACTTCGGGGCAATTGTGGTGAGTAAATTTGCTTACTAAATGGGCTTGTTTTGTGGATGATATAATTACAATTATAAGCACCGGCTTAAACACGGCTAATCCAAAAATGCTGCAGAAGTTGCAAAACTACCTAAATCATAGTAAATGCACGTTGGCGGATAGTATATTAAATTAAAGTTATTTGAATTATAATGTTAGAATTATGAATGCAAATTAATAAATAATGTGAAACCATTCAATTTGCTAGTTTCTTATGGCTGCATGATCTATTCGTTCTATTGTATCTGGAATATTTTAAAGTTTTATTTTCCGCAACTTCTACACTTGAGATCGCGGTAATTATTGGTATAATTTGTGCGCGTGTTTCACCATATACGAAGTTATCAAAATTTTAATTCTGGTGATCCTATCATTTCGATTTTTTTACGTAGCATTAAACGATAAAAGACATTACCATCAACGTCACAACTTCTGACGTAGTTGTAGCACAAGCGTGCAAAATGTCTACGAATACGTTGTTTAGAATGAAACGAAAGGCTCTGACTACATAAAACAATTGATACGTGCGTGTGTACGACTCTGTGCATGCATTCAATTGACTCGCATTTACAGCAAAAGAAGCCACCTAGCTAGGGCCTAGCCAGGCGGATTGTATTTTATTCTATAAATTAAATAAAAATTATTCAAATGTTTAATTTTATTCCATAAATAAATGTTATTCTATAACGCTTATATCATAAATAATATAGTGGTGTCACTGTCATTTATGACAAGGCTGTGTTAGCCTATCGACGATTCTTAATCGCCTTGCTGATTTTGACAAGAATTTTGCATGACTTTCTGCAGATTTTGATCCGTTCACTCGCTGCTCCAACCTTAGTGATCTTAATCAGTAGGCCTGCCAGAGCTAATTATCTACCTTAGGAAAACATTGCATGATTTCTGCCTGGGGTGTGACAGGTTGGGTCTGAAGCAAGCGAGCACACGACCGCCCGCCTTGAGCACGACACCCACACTGTGCTCGACAACATCGACGAGCTGCGCCAGAAGCGCGAGAACCTCATGGCCTGCGTGGAGGAGCGACTCACATCCACCGTCTGTTGCTGTTTTCCTATATAACATTCGTTGTCCTCAGTGACCTTAGTATTTTTAACTTCTGATATCGGGCTAAGAATTTGAAGAAAAATTAGCAATTTATATTTTTAAGTATCAAAATCTTGTCAAAAAATAATATAAATTACCCAAAATTTCGAAGTAAAAAGTGCTTGCCGCTACCACTATCGGCTAATACTTTCCCCGTGTAATAGCACCTTACTAAGCTGCTAAAGTAACCTTACTAAAGGCAATAATCCGCAATATCATTGACATGGGCATAATGACTAGCGCCATTGCGTCGTGTATCATATATCATTCATTATTGTGTCGTGTTATTTTAATTGTCTAGGTAACTTTTGAACTATAAAATATTCAAATTTTGTACTCGCATTGCAGTATTTATAGTGTTAAGATAGTCATGAATGATTCACAAATTCTTAGTCTATAGCCGGGTTGGAGAACTCAGCTATTGAACAACCCAACAACACAGCTCCTGTGATTCATAAGTTAATTAGAAATAAATGGAGCGAGATGTTTCATACAGGTTGAGGGACTGTGCGGGCAACTGGTGCAGGAGGTGGAGGCTCGCACGGCGAGGCAGGAGGAGGCGAGGCTGCAGATGCTGCAGGCAACAGAGCAGCAGATCGTGCAGGCAGACTACCTCATCAAGAAGCTGGGAGTCCTCACTAAACAGCTTGGATCCTGGCTAAATAACCAGCAGTTCAAGGCTTCTAAAGATTATTGAGCTTCTCACTCTTCCTAGCACTTGGTCATATTTTAGTTGTTTTATCAGCACTACAAAAGGAATATTGAATGTTTTATGAACTCGCTGGAAAAACCAGCAGTTCAAGACTTCCAAAGATTATTGAGTTTCTCACTCTTCCATCCAAGCACTGGGTCACTGGCTAAATAACCAGCAGTTCAAAAATTCCAAAGATTATTGAGCTTCTCATTCTTCCAAGCACTTGGTCATATTTTCGTTGTTTTATTAGCACTACAAAAGGAATATTAAATGTTTATGACCTCGCTGGAATTTCGAGGTCTTGCACCTGCTGCTACGTACTTCATTTTGATCAGGGAATCAATCTTATAAGTGCAGCTCACCAGAAATTGAGAGTATAATGTATTTACATCTACATTATAATACATTGTAAATTTATTTATATATCAAGTAGTCAAAATTATAGAGCATATTACATAATATATTATAATTTAAATAAATCTATCTTAAATATCAAAAGATGAGATTATATTTCAGTTCCGTTTATAGTTTTAATTTCAGCCTTGCTGATGTCAAACAATATAATCGCTAGTTTTATATTGATCGTCAATTGTTTTCTAGTTCGATATTGAGCGACTTCTGTTGTATCATATTGTATTATATGAACTATAGGTGGACGTGTACCATCACTTTTACTATGATACTATTTTCGCTTACACAATTTATTTTTCGTATCAGTGATTAGTTATATTATTTTTTTACTCGTATTACCATCAGCTGTGCTGTTATACTACAATCAGTTGTAATATTATCCTGCCATCAGTTGTAAACTGCTATCAGTTGTAAGATTTGTACCATTATTTTACTCGCATTACCATCAGTTGTGCTGTTATACTACAATCAGTTGTAATATCATACTACCATCAGTTGTGCTGTTATACTACAATCAGTTGTAATATCATACTACCATCAGTTGTAAACTGCTATCAGTTGTACTATTTGTACTATTATTTCACTCGTATTACCATCAGTTGTACTATTTTACACGTACTGCCACCAGTTGTGCTGTTATACCACAATCAGTTGTAATATTGTTTACAATCAGTTGTAATATAATACTACCATCTGTTGTAAATTGCAATTAGTTGTACTATTTGTTTTGCTATTTTACACGTACTGCCATCAGTTGTACTATTATGACCCTAGCTGTTGCGGAAAAGAATATAAAATCATTCGGTCAGAGTAAAATTTGAGGTCTCGAGACCCACTGGAGCTATGCGGTGCGTTTTCAACTCAGTCTTCATAAATGTAATCCTTAAATAAAACATATTTATCAGTTTTTATTGTTTGTATTACCATTATTAGGCTCTAAATTTATGATTCACTTATTATAACAATTTTCGTAATCTGAAATATAAACCATTGATGGAGACGAGCTATTGAGAGTTGCATCCACATGTGGCCAGTTGTGTCTGCCACTATAACTGGCTTGTCCTATCCGCCACTAAATATTGCTCGTGTACAGGAGTATTGGCTGCTTCAGAGGCTATGAGCAAGTTGCGGCCAATCGCAGGTCGGTGCTCCTGGGGCTATCTATATACTAGCAAAACCCGCTTAAGTACGCGTCGCGTTCTAAGTACACATGATATTCGCGTTCTTAGTACCCGCAGCGGCCTAAGTAATGGCAGGTTTAGCTTTAGAATCCACCAGTGATTGGCTGACAGAGCTACGAACTCTGATATATTTTTGATAGTACGGTTCATAGAATAAAATAGAAGTGTCGGCATTGAAGAAATAGGCCCATGGCCTGTTGCCGATTCTTCATGGCGGTGAGTGGCCAGTTGTATTTGTTCATATTGTGAAAGAGTAGCACTCAGTGTACTTGGATATTACGCTTCGTATCAACTTTTATATTGTGAAAATTACATAACAAATGTCATTGGCTTGCTAGATACTAGCGTGAGTAGCCCCTAACGTAAATTTTCACATACTCATTCACTTTTGGACCAAGTTTAGGTGGTTTTTCGGACGCTTCAAAACTAAGTGAAAGTAAATTACTAAATTGTAAGCCATTGAGAGATCAATCCACCACCGGAAATTAACCTAGACTCCTGTCTGAGATTGTAATTTGATCAGTAGCAAAATAACGAGCCAAGCACCATAGCAAGGATCGTTAACTAACATTACAACTATTATTAAAATGGGCCTACTGAAAAACGACATAGTTCTTTCTGGATATGTTGTTCACTAAGAGCACAACGAAAACAAATATCTTAACAAGTTTCCGACCACTGAACGATAAAAAAAAGTGAGCGATCAAGGTTCCCTAACCATGTTTTGCGGAAACTGCACTGGCTGCACATTTGCGCGTGTGATTGATGGGACTTTGTGAACCTTACTACCTTTGCTTACACAGCATTTTAGCATTTTTCACAAACCAAATTATTTTATGTTTTGGCGTGAAAGACCAATTCTCACTTTAAGTCAAGTATGAAATTCATAATCATTGAAGGAGTCTCATTTTCTGAAATCACCCCATACATTGACATACCGCTATTATTTTTTTGAGAATAAGGAGAAAAAATTCAATTTGTAAGCCTAACTTTGTGTAAGCCAAAATGTGAATTTTGATTTAAATTAATTGAAATGCAATTTAAGTGACACTCCAGCAACTGTTGATTTTCTGAAATATCTGAGTATTTTTGTCTCCTTTCTTGTGGATAAACCTCTTACTGGCGTCAACTTGAAAATTGAAATCTGCGGGAAATCTGCAATGACCCAGACGGGCAGACCCACGAGCGGTTGAGACTTGAGTTGAGCCCAAACCCAATCGCCCATGACAGAGTCACAGTCTCACAGAGGACACTCAGGACAGGCTGGGCCTGGGCATCGGCCTACCGCCTGGGAGGTGGGACCGTGGGAGCCGTCCTGAGCCGGGAGGTGGCAATAACGGGCTAATGCCAATGGCGGCACGCACCGCGCTCCCGCACTCACCCGCAGGTCGCATGATGATACTTGATAGAATTTCATAGAAAAGCTTGCATTTGATAATTTACTTTGCTTGTAAAACATTTTGTAACCTATTGCAGACTAACTGACTTGCGCTATTACATTTACATAGAAGCCATATACGGTGATATACAATGGCGGAAACCTTACTTTTTTTCTAAATAGTTGGCCGAAGACCGACAAATATATTAAATGCAAGAATTTAAATCTAAATGTGTCGGCAAGATCTTCTGAAGGCATAAATTTTGCTAGTGAAGCGTCGCCAAAGATCTTGAGGGGGTGAAAGATCACCCCCTCCCTTACCTAGTTGCCACTACCAGGATGGGCAATTACAACAACAACATCTTGAAATATTCATCCACTCTCTGCGCAGTGGTACTGCTGTAGCCTTTAGCCTTATAGCTGAATAAGCCGAGGCCTGGCCGCCTGAGTATACTCAGACTAACTCGGTTACCGTAAAATGGGGTAACTTAGACCGGCGGGGTAACTTAGACCACTTTTCGTTTTTTTAGCGCCCCCCATTTGCAAACTATGACACTTTCCTCAAGTTTGTCATTTGCATATGTAACTAGAAGAGTTCTACTACAATGCACCAAAACCTGGAGTTATTTTACAAAAAAAATAATTGATTTTACCACCCGGTCTAAGTTACCCCAAGAGCTGGGGTAACAAAGACCATCACTTTTTTTAAATTACATAAAGACTATGGGAGGCAGGAGCCAGCAATTTATGGTGAGTAAAGCTAGAGTATTGACCTGTATTTTGTATGTTTCAATTCAAGTTTAATTTAGCTAGTAAAAAAAAGGGCATCATTTATAAAAAAAAGTGGTCTAAGTTACCCCATTTTACGGTATTGCATAAAGCAAGTAAGAAAGAAATTATATATTAACTATCTCTAAAAGTCCCTAAAAAGAGTGGGAACAGTGAGATTTTGGAAAAGTACCTCTGCTAAAGTCTGTAGCAAAAGAAGTATTAAAATGAAATTAAAAAATTTTACTTGTATAAAAGTTACACATAGGTATTGGCTTAGTCCAGGCTTACAAATGTGATTAACAGAATTTGCAACATTTTGCGTATCTCATTCCATTGATTCCAAGAAAAAATGGCAGCCATTTCAGCAAGACAAGGTAATAAATAAGGGACACCCTCCAAGGTCCAAACTCCAAGGGTATTAAAGGACACCTGACACCCCTAATAATTCATTTACAGTAGAACATTGACCAGCAATAGCAAAAGCTCCAGTTAAAAAAATAAAAAATCAATTGACACCAGAAAATTTTGATTACATTTACCATTTTCCGTCACTCAGGCTCAGCAAAAAAAAATTCACTTAACAAAAAATTACCTAGTGCATCCACTGTGCAGAAAGTGGGTGAATATCGCAAGTTCTTTGGCAACACATTGGCTTGGTGGCAAAATTTACGCCTTCTGAAGATCTTGCCGACACATTTGGATTGCAACTATTGCATATGAGAAATAACTTTGAAATTACTGGTAATCTGAAGGACTGCAAGCGTACACAGTAAGGTTTTTGGTATGCCAGAAGGATCAGGATGCAGTGAAGCTTGTCCGGAAATGAGTTGCGTTGTGTGTAAGTGTTCTGGTGCGTGGATAATAAAAGATATACTATCAAATTTGCTTGCAGCACTTATTAAAAATTACCCGGTGACGGATCTTGAAAATGGCGGGCAACGCTTTTGGCTGAAAAACCATGTCTTGGCGGTGCTGCTTGCACCCTCTGCACACTGGAGTGCATCATTGGTGACTTGGACAATGGACGTTGAGCATCATAAAATTGTGCATAGAATGTCATAGTGACTCATTGATAGAATTGTGCACTGGGCAACATAGAGTGAAAAGTAATTAACCTTAACTATGATTTATTTCTCCCAAAAATATGATTATTATCACTAAAATATTTCTGTTTCAAGTATGTTTTTCATGATCTCTTCTTGTTAGAGTGAATTCTCTTGCTTCAAACATTAAAATTCAGTTTTATTTCAAGTGTCCCAGACTACCCTGTTGCCTGGGGTAATTTGGGATGCTTTTATTTTGTGTCTGGCACCTTACTATTAACATATGGAATTTTTTTAAGGGGAGCGTCTCCCTAAAAATGTATCTCAGTAATTTACAGAGGGATCAATCTGAAATTTGGTACACATATGTAAAACAGAATTCTAAGACATTTTTGTTCATGTGATTTTTTCGAAAAAAATCATTCTCTAGATCTTTTTCTTGCGCATCCAATGGTATAAGTTTCATTGCTGTAGCTTGAAAACTATGAGAAGAAATTGTACTTCGAAAAAAGGAAAGAAAAAAATATAATATATTAAATAACAAAATGTATTGAAATTTATCCAGTGCCTGGCTCTGGATCCCTGGCTCGGTATTTAATTAGCATTAAATACGTCCTTGCCTATTACTTTTCTTCACTTTAGGCATCTTAGGAAAGATCCACAGGCAGCTATAGCGGTCACGACGTCGGGTTTTAGAGGCGCACTGATAAACACACTACTTCTCTCACGACCGCTGTCGATGCACTGAGCTTGCGGTACCGGCTTGCTTCTGTTGGCTGGTGTACGAGAACCAGACGACGTAGAGAGACAAGTTTAGTCTCGTTAGAAGCGTAATTTTCTAAGCTTTAAAATGAGTGTAAAACCCCAAAAAGTGAAAATTTTCGATTTTTCGGGAGACGCTCCCCTTAAAGTTGCCATATGATAGCCCTCACAGTGGCTTTTAAAATGAGCCCAGACTATTTATGAAATGTTTCATGACATGAAGTTATTAACACAAAATGCTCAAAACCATCCCTTATTACCCCATTTGATGGTATTTTGGGACAAAATTTGCCAAAAATTGCAGGTAAAAACTATTGCTTAAAAGCAGAGTTTTAAAAATTAGAGGCAAAAACTTATTGTTTGCATAATTTTTAAGGAAAAATCTAGCATTTGTGATAAAACTGGTTGAAATTGGCTGCAAGCATGGCATTTTGATCTCCTTTACAGGTGCCTTTTGCCCTAATGGAGCTGTCATATTTGTTGAAAAATTTGATTTTTTCAATTTTGACATTAGCATTTTACCCATTTTTGGAGCTGTAAAATTCCTGCTAGATGAATCACCTCCAGTCAAGTTGATCACAAAATTGCATGATTGGGGCAATGTTCCAGATTTAATAAACATTTGTCACTCTCAAGCTGCAAAATTTCAGTAATGAGTAGACAAATTCTAATATTGTTTTTAAAAATACCAAAAGAGCTTCATAAGTTTCATGTATGTGGTAATCAATTGATAGAGAAAATTTTAGTTAGATGTAGTTCTGGCAAGTATTTTGTTTCATGTTGACAAGAAGCAAGTTGAAAGCAGTATCTGCAGAATGTACATGCACACCTACATATCTTTGATTTGAAGGTACTTTGCTAAGTGTAGGTATAAATGTACCTCATAATACCTAGTTGACAATAATGAAAAATGTGTTGATTAAATTAATATTTGAGGCGAGCTAAATGCAGCCTTAACAAAATAATTATATGCCTTCTGTGGTGTTTTTTGAATGTTTTCAAGGTTAGCCAATTTATACTTTGGCAAGTATTTATAAACATCATAGAAAAAGTGTAGTTATTATACACGTTAAGGGATAGTTTTTATAATGTTTTTCTAGTTGGCATTGCTGAGCTATCTATTCGAAATTTTTAAATTATCAGGATTGTCCATATGGTATGAACACATTTTATCTAACCTTGAACTCTCCAACCATTTTACAGGTAGGCATTGTGACTCTAAAAGACCATAACACTCAGTGTCTTATTGTGTTAGTTTGTCCTCATCTTATTCTCAGTGTCAAATCATGTCTTCACGCCAAAAATCTACTTGTGGAGATTGGCTTTGCCTTCTGCGAACCAGAGCCCTTGCCACAACCAACAAGGATGTGAGTCATCACAATACAACTGCCTGCAGCCATCAGCACAGTTTGAACTGTTCACTGTCTTCTCTTCAAGATTGCATCTACAGCTCAACTGTCTGTGGCTGCAGTGCAGCTGGTAACCATCCAAGTGATAGATCACGGAACTGTTCTTACCATAGAGGTAAACAGTCAGTCTCTCATCCAACAGGTTTACATTTGTATCCATGTACATGTTGTAATATATTTATATATAAATATACCTACCTATATATATTAAACCTAATGAATTCATGTGAAAAAATACAATAATACATGATGAAATATATGGAATGATAATAACTTAATATACTACATGAATGCACTTTAATATCTGACTCATGATCCATGTATTAAAATGTTTGCTCCATTTGCAGAGTCTTCTGATTTTTGCTTCAAAGAGGAAACTAATGTGTTGAGCCCCAGTACTTCTATCAATTCCAGGCAAGCCACTAGTGTTAAGTTATAGTATTACCTTCTTCATATTTGTGATACCGTACCACACTATTGTTGAAATCTTACTTGCAATATTCCAATTTTTTCTATCTTCAAAGAATTTAATAACATTGCTGACATAAAAATTTTACTCTCTGATCATGTTATTTTAAAAGATTGATTAATTTTTTTTTTTCATCAACAGCACAACACAAGGTTTAAAAGTGCAGCTTGGAGCTGACTCCACCAGCAACAGTTTTGTGTGGACAAGTGCTCTAGAAACTCCTCGTCGTAAAACTTCGTTGAAAACTAACAGTAATGTATCTCTTCCAGAACCTTGTAATGCCTCGGTTGTTGCTTGTACCGATGCACTCTATGCGCGTCAAAATTATGAGATAAATCCTCATAATCAAGATAAAAATCATGCTAATAATCTCCAAAGTGATGCATTTACAAGTCCAATGCCCTGTCAAAAAAATGTTTCGACACAGTGTAAAGCCTGTATCTCTGACGAATGTTACTGCAAAACGGGCCAGAGAACTTTGCTCCTTGAAATGTCTTCCAGCTTGGAACGTGATAAGCCTCGTATTGAAGGGGTACCCACAATGCATGGAAGTACTTACAACTTAGAACTTAAGTGTAAAGACCCTTATGTACAATGTGAAACCTCTTCACTGCGAAACAAAAATATTTCTATGATTGAAAATGGTGGATCGTTTATATCTGATGCTGATATGAGTGTTAGGCTACACACTGATGACGAGAATACTGACGCCAATCTGCATGTGTTCGACTCCGTATCTCCAAAACTTCGACGACGATCTAAGAAGGCTACTGTGAAGGTAAATGATTGCCTGATTTCATCAAAAAATATTTATTGTCTGCTGGTGTACGGTGAGAGGATCTCTCGGTTCTAAATCAGAAAATAATGTAAATGAAATCACTGTGTCTAATGTTTTTGCTTTTACTATTACCTTGTGATTATCTGAAAGTGTTTAAGTATTCAAGCATTTATTTTTTCACAGATTCTTGCTCGGTCTCTATTCAGCAAGGAGGACGGTTCATCGCAAAATTCTGAAACATCTCTTCAGAGTTCTCCGCAAGCATCCCAAGACTCTGTTTCCGGGACTCCAACTGAAAATTGCGATTCAGTAAACGAATCTTCAAAGCGTTATTTTGGAAAGAGCAACGAGCTGCCGTTGATATCTTCGTCCCACGATGACGCCGAAACGAACTATGTTGACCTTTGCTGTCGTGCAGTTACTGAGAGCGCCAAAAAATCTTCTGATCCGCGCCCATGTGAGGTTAATTTACCAAAGGTTCCCCTAGATCTTTCTGAACTTAATAAGTCTCCTACTATTGCTTCACGGACCCCCTTGAATCGCGTGCGCAGAGCACCATTCAGTACCAGTACTCCCTCCCTTGAATCAAATCTTCGATTTAACCTCAACCCACCAGGGAAGGAGGATACAAATTTTGCAAACCGATTGGAAAAAGCCGCCGAAAACGAAATCTATGCTAGTAAAGACTCCAAGAAATATTCCGTCCATGTTGAAGAAGCTCAACGAGAGCCTCAAAGTCAAGTCAGTTCAACAAAGCCCTTGAACGATCTTGACAAGTTGACTCAGTGTGAAGAAACAAGCCATAGAGATGCTACTTATGCTGAGCGGCTCAGACCCTGGGATCGTGCGTCAGACGAACCTAAACCTATTGATTTACTATGCTTTCCTGTAAAGATATCTCGTAACAATTTCTGTGTTGAACAAAATGTTCTCAATACGAATGGGGTATCAGATACTATTCAGAACACTTGCAACTTAATTCTAGTAGAAAAGAGTCCTGTTCATAAACCAGACAACGCAGTTGATGAAGCATCTGGAAATCAAAAACTAGACTCAGAAAAGAACATTTTATTGATATCTAACTCACAAAAAAAAGCTTTGATGACTCCTATAAGAAATGAACATGTGAATGAGCCTGCTTACAGGAGTCATGACAAGCAGTCAGTTATGGATCCTCAGGCTGACAGCTCCACTGAAGTATTAGTGACTCCTTCATCAGTAGGCGCTGCTGGCATGCAACGCAAGCTTCCTGCCACACCATCGCTGTCTGCTCGCGGGGCCCTCAACCTCGAGATGCTCAAGAGAATAATTACACCTCAGCGCAGCTTCGTTTACCCCTCACCTGTTGCTGAAACATATTGCCGCGTCAAGAATCTCGAGAAAACTGATTCTCTACACGAAGAGGTTTTTGGCTGTAGTCTGATCGAGTCTGATGTTACTATAGTTGTTCCATCTGTTGAAAAGAAAACGCAAATTGATGAGAAAACCGTGACAGGTGGATCTAAAAACTGTGCAAAAGATATATATAAATCAGTTGAGAATGAAAACGTGTCTAATTGCGTTACAAGTAGCATTACTCGAAAGGATGACAGAGTTGCAGATTTGACTCCGCCGGTCATAAGTCAAAGAAATGAGCCGAAAATGCTCAAGAATGCTTCTCAAAAGAATGAGTCTCAGTCGAAATTACCTAAAATTGGTTCTCGTAGTTACATGAACTCTGAAGAGCTTGCCGAGGTTGACGACATTTTACGAAACTGCGATGTTGAGTTCGACGACCTGATTCAGCCACCCGATGATATAAAAATAACTGCCACTCCTTCAAATGAAATGAAAAAATCTAACCTTCCAAGCAATAACGCTTGTGCATTAAATAAACAACCGAATAATAACGTTACTTATGATTCTGATAAATCTCATCATGAACCATCACCAGCTCGCACCATTAAACCATCCTGTTCGGTTTTCCACACCGGTCGTGGCGTTGCTGTTCACGTGAGTGAGGAGGCAGTAGCTCAGGCATCACGTCTCTGGCGTGACATACCGCAACCTGAACAAACTTCAGTCTTGGAAAAAACAGAACTGCTTGATTCCTCGGCATCGTTCTACGTACCTACGGGATCGCACAATATTTCTGGGAAAGACGCATCTTTTGCTGCTAATCAATCGTCGCATGAAATTAATGATCTTCAAATCAATATGGTTGGAAATAAAGCTTCTGAACGTTATACCCAAATTGCTCACAAATCAGTAAATGAAAATGAGGCCGTTGTTCCGGAAATATCAACACGAGACATGAAAAATATTCGCGTCAATAATAGAATTCCAGTGAGTCCTTCAGTTCGCGAAAATTGTTTGGAAACTGCATCTGCCGATAAATTACAAACCGCACTTCTTGATAATTCCGTCGGATTCAAGACAGCTTCTGGATTAACAGTAAAGGTAAACAAATCAGCTATTCAAAAAGCAGTGAGAATGTGGAATGAATGCACTGACAACAAAGTTGAAGGTGATCGAATTTTTGATGAACGTAACCTACCTATAGTTCCAGCGTCTTCTAGTACGATCGAAGTAACGAAGAATGTGACTGAACACGAGTCGCAAACCAACCTTGCGAAGACATTTCATTCCAGCGAAGAAATCGTTTCTTCATCAGGGACTTCTTGCATTGGGTTTAGAACTGCGAGGGGCAAGAGTGTGCAAACGTCGGCACGAGCGCTAGAAAAAGCTAAACGCATGTGGAATGACTGTTCTTCATCCACTGAAGCATCTACAACAGACAAAATAGGCTTTAATATGGACTCGGTTCAGAATAATAGTTTCCTTGATAAAGCTTCTTCACAGTCAGTTCCTGAGAAGAGGTTGAAAAGTGCGGTATGTCAGCCGCGTGAATGCGATCAGCTTGATCTTGCACTCCATAAAAGTCCATCAAATATGGCTAATTTAAAATTCGAAGGTTTCAAGACAGCTGCTGGCTCGGCAGTTTCCGTGAGTGAGAAAGCCGTACAAGCTGCCAAGATGCTATGGCAAAACCTCGATGAGACCAACTCTGAGCAAAAACCCCCAGAAATTATGAAAAAAACTGATAAATTACTTAGCTCAACCAATTTCCAAACGCCTACTGCCGGAAAATCTTCCAAGAAGGAATTTATTAAACATAAAGTAGATCCAATGCGAATCAAAGGAGTCAGCTCTAAATTACCTGAACCCGAGTCCTATTACACAAATTGTAATAGAACACCTAAACAAGTATTCTATCCTGTTCCTAAGAGAACTTCGAGTCAAATGGACGGAAGTGATATCGCTCATCCCGCGCCCGTAGGGACTCTGACTGATGAGGAGCAGGCTATTCTCGACACTCAGTTCTCAGAAATTGCCGAAGAGTTTTTAAAAGATGACTGGAATTTGGAAACTGAAAACTCAGGAGTAACATCAACTGTCCCAATTATGGCAACAGAAAATTCGTCTTCTTCTAGCAATGCGAGAGATTCTGTAGCAGACAAGCGGAAAATTTCGCCGCAACTCGAAACGGACTGCAAACGTCAAAAAGTAAGCTAATCTAATTATTAATGATTTACCCTTATTAATTAATTTACCCTCAATCGTTCTGTATTATTCTACATATAATAACCTAATATCTGCATTTATAATATGGTACTAGTAAAATTAATGCAAACGTTAACTAATTATTCATGAGATTCATATCCCAAATGGTTCTATATTATTATATTAATAATAACGTCAAATGAAGTGCCCGGAGTTGACTTCTATACGTATCAGTGCGAAGTTAATAATTTTGAATCCATTTTATCCCCGCAGGTGAATAATCTTGCATATATTCAGGACATGAATGGTATGGATTCCTTGCCTCAGTGTGCCATCGAATCACACAATAAAGTTCTGCCGTTTCCTCAAGATACCACGAATTGCATCGGTCTACCCCAGACCATCACTGGGTCTGGTACAATCGAAAAACTCACAGAATCCAACGACCATGATCTGTTACGCGTTTCAACTAATACTGATGTGAATTCAGAGTCCCGCAATTCGGTATCCAATGCAGTTTTGCTTCACCGCGACAATTTTGCGGAAGATAAAAAGAATATTGCGTGCAGTGACCGTGTGGATGTAGTTATAAGCGACGAAATGCCAGGCGAATGTCATTCTGACGCCTCAGTTCGCATAGCTGGTAACACTTCTTTGTCCCAGGACAGTTCGCTGCTTGTTAGAAATAAAGTACAACCGAAGTATCATGGTAATAGTGATGAAGAGAGGAAAACGTCTTCGCTACCAAACTCTATGAAAATGGTAAATCCTGATATCGATTCAGCAAAATTAAAAATTATTGATTCTTCTCAGCGGAAAGCTCTTACTGAAGAAAATGTAAGCAATGTGCTTGCAATGCAGAAAAAAAGTTCACTCGTTAGAGGAGGTTCTAGTAAGAAAACTGCATCAGTTGCTCATGCTGAAAATATGGCGACTGGGAAGTCCGTGAACGTTTTCGGCGAAGCTAAGCAAAGTTCTCTTTATCTTTATAAGTCATCTGATAGCAACACTGATGTCGGGACCGAGAATTCACCAGCGCAGCTGAAATCGCAAGAGATCAAGAAAAAAATTCTCCATTTACGTAATTCTTATGGCAATCCGAAGTCGCTGTCGCCGCTGCCGAGCTCGCCAGCAGTCCTGCGAATGCCGTTCAGAACGCCCGTTAGGAATAAGTTAACTCAGGAGTAGCTGCTAACTTAGTGGTACATGTTCATATTTTTGTATATGTTCATGTTTTGGTACATGTTCAAGTTTTGATACATGTTTAAATTATGGTACATGTTCCTGTTTTGGTATATGTTCATGTTTTGGTACATGTTCATGTTTTGGTACATGTTCATGTTTTGGTACATGTTCATGTTTTGGTACATGTTCATGTTTTGGTACCTGCTCATGTTTTGGTACATGTTCATGTGTGGTACAGGTTCATGTTTTGATACATGTTTACGTTTTGGTACATGTTCATGTTTGGTACGGTACATGTTCATGTTTTGGTGGTACATGTTCATGTTCTGGTACATGTTCATGTTTTGGTACATTTTCATGTTTTGGTACGTGTTCATGTTTGGTACATGTTCATGTTTTGGTGGTACATGTTCATTCTGAACGCTATGTTCTCACATTAAATTTGTTTCTGATATGGTATTTTTTTTGGGATTTTTTTTGGGGGGAGATAAATAAGAGGAACACATTTTAGATCGTTCGACTTTGGGTCGATTGATTTTTGTATGATTTAATTTTGTTTTTCTTATTGTTCGAGCTATGATTTGACTGTAAAACGTAACTTCTAAGTCATGCCACATATGCATCGCTTATTATTGTTGCAACACAGGAAAAACTATTTTTTTATGACGTATTTGCCAAAACCGGATGATTTACTGTCACTCATGATTAGTTCCAATAAAATGAGTGCAGTTTATGCAATTTTTTTTAGTCTATTAATTTGCTAACGCGCGTAGACTTTGAAGTCACACCAACTGGCCCCAGCAGTCACATCAGCAGCGTCAGCAGTTACATCAACAGGCCCCAGCAGTCACATCAGCAGGCCCCAGCAGTCACATCAACTGGCCCCAGCAGTCACATCAGCAGGCCCCAGCAGTCACATCAGCAGGCCTCAGCAGTCACATCAGCAGGCCCCAGCAGTCACATCAACAGGCCCCAGCAGTCACATCAGCAGGCCCCAGCAGTCACATCAGCAGGTCCCAGCAGTCACATCAGCAGGCCCCAGCAGTCACATCAGCAGGCCCCAGCAGTCACATCAGCAGGCCCCAGCAGTCACATCAACTGGCCCCAGCAGTCACTTCAGCAGGCCCCAGCAGTCACACACGGGGTTTGCCTCTCAGCAGGCCTAGCGAGGCTCCCCCTGTGAGGTTAAGTAAGGGCACTCCTGACTGCTCGGCGGGGGTGCCACCCCCAACCCCCTACCCTCACCCCCCATCACCCCCTGCTCGACCAACTGGGGGATGGGGATGAGGGGCGGAAGGACAGACGTGTAAAATAGACCTTTGTATGACTTCAGTCTTTTAGTGAATGAAGAAGCGAGTGAGCAAGATCGCAACGTGACTAAATAGCTGGCCGTACTGAAACGTGTAATAATTAAATTTATTTGCGACATATTCATTTTTGCACAATTAATATGTATTCAGATAAGTGGAATTTGGATCGGTTTAGGCTGTATTTTATATTTTCCCTATCTTCAAAATTGTAGAAGCTTCAGATAAATTTTTTTTATTTTCTTGAAGCCTAAAACCGCATCAATTCAATTTACGGTCCGCAATATTCGCACAAGTTTTGCTGCAGTTCGATCGATGTTTTGGCAACACAAGGAAATCTGTGGGAAATATTACGGCTGGCGGTGGCCGAGATATGGCGATAGCGGCGACTAAGTGTCGCAGCGACACGGTCGCGCACTTCAGCTGCGTCGTTTGTAATGGACTGCCCGCAGAAAAATTGACGGATTTTTGTCCAAAAAGCGATGCACTCAGAGAAGTGGAATGTCTTCATAGAAATGAATGAGATTTTGTTCTGTTAGCGATGTAATTTTTGACCTAGTAAGAGTCGTCTTGACCCAGTCAGGTTCAGCGTTAAGGCGTATCTATTTTCCGTGCAAAAAGTGTCACGATTTGAACAAATGATTCGTTTATTTTTTATTGTGCGACGTTTGGTTGTCAAACTGGGAGTAAATGATCTCCCAGAATAATTTATAAATTTTTATTTAGTGATTAAGGGGTGTTCAATTTAGCTGTTTATGTCAATAATTATAATATTTTTGGAAAAGTGGCGTAGTGATTTTTCTAAGTGGTGAACGATCTATGAGAACATTGGGCTACGGCGTTGAAGCCTCGGCCGTCAAAGCCGTGAAAGATGAAGGTGAATCATCATCTGGGGGAGTGAATGATGAAAATCATTTGCGATAAGTTACAAGACGATTTAGAAAAAGTGACTGTATCGGCCTTAGTACACGAAGAGACGTATTTCTCTTCAGCGATTGGTGGGTTTAGCTTGAAAAACCGCCAGTGATTGGCTGATGGAAGTAAAAACTCATTCTATTTTTTAATGTAAAACAGAAGCGTATTATTTAAAAAGGCGAGGTTTTCCGGAACAACCGTTTATTAGAACCGTTTCGATGTGGTCTCATTAACCGGATTCTGATACTTTAATTCTCATTTTGAGAATTTCAATCGGTGATCTCATAATATAAGCCCGTTATATCAGTCGAGTACGGAATAATATAACAACGAGAGATTTTAAGTGGAGATAATCTCGTTCAATACGTCTTGATATGCAATTGAACCGTCCTGTCACTGAAACCAACATGGCCCCATAAACCGGAATCGTATTTTTAATATGATCATGGGAATTATTCAACAGGTTTTCGAGAATACACTTTTGGTTCTCCTTTGTTGAGTACGTCAAGTATCGGGAGAATCTTGCATCCATTCATCGCCTGTCAAAACGCTTCAGGTGAATAAATTTCCTGCTTCTTTGCATCAAAGACCTTCTGGAAGAACAAAAAATACCATTCCGGACCTATACAATTCCAAGTACAAGCTGGGGCGGGCATACAGTTCAAAGTTCGTGAACGTTCAATCACAATATCAGTGTGATGCTCCGACCGAGGCATGTAAATATGATTGCTACTCGGACCATAGCCTCATACGTACAGCTTCTCAGCCCCCACACTCAGATCAATGAATGGGTCGTATTGTCCAAATAAAAACCCACTTTTTGGGACGTATTGCTTAAATAATTACCCTCTTTTTAGCGCATTTTTCTCATTTATGGAAAAAATGCACTATTGTGCTCGCCATGTCCGTCTGTCTGTCCGCCCGTCCGTCCGTGACCTCAAGTTTTCGTCGACGATAAAATGCGCTCTCTGTCACTCACTGCAGTGAGTACTGAGTTATATTTTTTTATCACAGCGTACTAGCATCACATATCACTGATGCGTCCTTTTAGCGGGCCAATGTGTGTTATGATCATCCACACAAGTGCAAGATATTTGAACAAAGGTCTCAATAATTTCTCTGAATGAATAAAAATACGTTTGTCACCAGTCGACTTAAATTGTAGGTTTCCAAAGAATTTAAAAACAAAGAAAATACCGAATAAATTCAACAAATCTTCATTTCTCTTAAAATTTTGACGCATGATGAATCTGGTCACCGAAACGTATTTGATGAACATACGATGAATTATCTTGGTATTTTTATTGCTTTTAAATTTTTAACTGAATAAGTTTTTAAACTGGTAATCATACCTTGAATACTTTTATAAACCCGCAAACATTCACTATATTATATTTTAACCTGGATATAATACTATTTCTACTAATACTATCTCCTAATCATTTATTTGTCAAATTATATATTAAAATGGTGATAACACCATATCTAATGACAAACTCCTGATTTCAGTTGTTTAAGTTTTACAATTAAATATGAGCAAATTTTCCGAAAAGATAAGTTAAGAAACGTTTCAGTTGAGTTAAGTCATCTATCTTCTGTTTAAACAACGTAATTTTTTTATTTATGAGTGATAGATAATTGAAGATGATTTATATAGAATAATTCTGATAGGGTTGCTTCATCATGTTATTATATTAAAATTATGGTTCTATTATCCTTAGATTTATTATGAATGGCACTGTGGTATAAATTTCACTAGAAATTCAAGGTTAAATTCACTAGTTTAAGGTTAATCATCAACATGCAATGCACCAAAGGCAGTCGAAGAAATCGACTGTTAAGATATCTCTTTAAAATAAGGTCAACTCTTCACTCTTTATTTGATGGCGTGTGACGATGAGTCTTCAATATTGAACCTTGCAACGAGTAAGCCGTGGACTTGCATTCCAACTACACGCTTTATATTGCAACAATTTCAGCATAGTATTATAGCAAAACATTTATGCTCTCTGGACTTTCCCTGCAGCGGATTAGTTTCAATTTAAAAAAACTCGAATGTGTGGGCTTAAAATATTGTTTTTCTTCTCAGTACGATCAACTATAGACATTTTTTGTACACGCGTTTTCAAAGCCTTACAGAAAAATTCCTTTATTACAAAAGCATTTAATTATGTACCTCAATTCCCTGTATATCTATAGAAATAATTTGCAAGGTTCACTAACTTCCATAATTCTAAAGCGCATGCCAAATATTTGCATTTATTAAGACAGTCTGAAGCAAACATTGCACCCAGGGAACAATGTGTTCAAAAACTGAAAGGTACATCAAACCTGGGCTTTGTTTACAACCGAAGATCGATCACTTGTTGGCAGGTGGGTGGGAAAATCCATCGATGTTCTCGTAGTTTAGTTTCGTCTTGAATAAGTCTATCTATTCGAGTGGTTTGCCTTGAACAGTTGGACGATCGGAACCATTCTTTCATCGACCCTCAACACCACAATGGAGTCACAATTCGCATGATTTTAAGAGATTCCTGATGGTGCAAAGAATGGTTGTGGCACGGCAGGAACGTATACTCTGAGATACGTTCGCGTTAACACGCGATTGCGTCCTAATAAAAAGGAAGAGCTGTGCGCTCGCCACGACACTGGCGTGTTTTGTGTGTAAAAATCGTCAAAAGTTTTGCGCTAATTTGTTTATTTATTCTTAAATCTTCCGCATGCACGGAGCATCACAAACGCTCCACTCAAGAGGTATTTACACCTCCCGCCGGTATGATCGTTGCGCTTCACTGGAGTGAGGGATGATATTTTATTCGCGTTGAGAATTAGATAAAAGATCGCAGGGATGCGTAAGCTCCCCGTTGGGGCTGGGGTGCCCTAGAACTCCCACCTCTCTGCTCTGGCCGGGGGGTGTCGGTTGAGTACGCCCGGTGGGTGTCGGTTGAGTACACCAGGTGGGTGTCGGTTGAGTGCACCCGGTGGGTGTCGGTTGAGTGCACCCAGTGGGTGTCGGTTGAGTACACCCGGTGGGTATCGGTTGAGTACACCCGGTGGTTATCGGTTGAGTACACCCGGTGGTGGAGGTTGAGTGCACCCGGTGGGTATCTGTTGAGTACACCCGGTGGTGGCGGTTGAGTACACCCGGTGGTGGCGGTTGAGTACACCCGGTTAGTATCTGTTGAGTACACCCGGTGGGTGTCGGTTGAGTACACCCGGTGGTGGCGGTTGAGTACACCCGGTGGTGGCGGTTGAGTACACCCGGTGGTGGCGGTTGAGTACACCCGGTGGTGGCGGTTGAGTACACCCGGTGGGTGCCGGTTGAGTACACCCGGTTGGTATCTGTTGAGTACCTGTCTCTTATACACATCTAGATGTGTATAAGAGACAGTATCTGTTGAGTACACCCGGTGGGTGGCGGTTGAGTACACCCGGTGGGTAGCGGTTGAGTACACCCGGTGGGTGTCGGTTGAGTACACCCGGTGGGTGTCGGTTGAGTACACCCGGTGGGTGTCGGTTGAGTACACCCGGTGGGTGGCGGTTGAGTACACCCGGTGGGTGGCGGTTGAGTACACCCGGTGGGTGGCGGTTGAGTACACCCGGTGGGTAGCGGTTGAGTACACCCGGTGAGTGTCGGTTGAGTACACCCGGTAGATATCGGTTGAGTACACCCGGTGAGTACACATGTTACAGAGCAAGATTATTTATGCATGTTGAATATGACTAATATTTGTTTGAGTTTCATTGGTTAATACATGGAGAGTTTATTTCATATATTATGAAAATTTGTTCGTTTGGTTTAGCCCGAAGAGCTACGAGTAGTTCTATCATATTATACTTTGGATTTTGTATGTGTATTCTTCCATAGATTTTATTTATAACTTTTTGGCGTCAGAATAATTTGACTAAGTCACTATTTTTTTTATCTGCTGCTCTAGTATGCTGATCTATTTCAATGCGTAATCAAATTTTGAATAAAACCACCCAAAAATTCTAAATTATGGAAGTAATTGTGTAAGTGTAATAGACGTATTATAGTTATTGTAGGAGCAAACCACTCGTTATTGGCATCAAATGTTTTACCCTTATAAGTAGAGGTTTTACTCTACATAAGATGATTTTTTACCTAAAAACAAGAAGGTTTAACCTAAATTAAATAAGTTGAGGTTTTACCCTAAAAAAGAAGATGTTTTACCCTAAATAACAGGAGGTCTTAACCTAAATAAGAAGATGTTTTACCCTAAATAAGAAGAGGCTACGACAAAAGCGATCAGACAAACCCAGCAAGTCTTTTGACATTCGAGGGTCCATAAATTTCAGGGCGCAGCGTGCTGCTGAGAAACTCATTCATATATGTTGATTCTTTTTTTAAAACCAACACTGGAGAGTTTTACCAAATTTCCATGCTCCGATGAACGCATTTGGAAAAACCCATCCGCGGCGAAACAGAATTCGACGCGCTCGACTCACAAATTTGTACTCGTTTACTTCGAGGCATTTCAAATCGTAAATTGATTGCTAGAATTTCCATAGACCTGGCTATGGTCTTTTTCCATAGACCTTGCTACGGTCTTTTTTGGTGACCAAATTACGATTATTTGACGAAAAAATTTTAATTTAGTTCATTCACAACAACAATTTGATCTTAGTCCCCAACCAACAAATAAGTGAAATGGACAGCAATTAAAAGGTAAAACTATGGCGAGATGAAATTTTAAACTTTTTCTTATTGATATTGATAGCTTATGGATGTTGATATTTTATTTATATTGATAGCTTATTGATATTGATAGTTTATTGATATTGATAGCGTATGATATTGAAAGCTTATTGATGTTGATAGCTTATTGATATTGATAGCTTATTGATATTGATAGCTTATTGATGTTGATAGCTTATTGGTATTAATATCTTATTGAAATTGAAAGCTTATTGATAATTTTAGTCGAATTTAAAAAAAATTATTTGAGTTGTTTTTTGACATAATTTTTTGCCATCATAAGTTAACCTTCCAAAATTAATCACATAAATGAAGAATATATCCCTTTTCAAAACTTGAACGTAGAGTACTTGAATTAAAAAGTTATCGTATATCCAAAAACATTCATCCCTGCATAAAGTGTTAGCATTTATTTATGACTTTTCAATCCAGCGTACTGTATTTTAGGCTTGTGTGTATTTCAAAATTCTTTAATAAATTTACATAAGTCAATGAAATAAATTCTGGCTTTACAGTACATTGTATGTTGCGTAGCAAATTAAATCCAAGTCGGTCATTCGATTTATTAAACCTATTTTATCCGAAAAGCATAATGTCTCGTATATTCATGTATACAGTATACGCTATATATAGATTGTTATTTTGTATCATGTTCACACATAAAGTCTCAGCCTGGCATTTGTTGTATTGGCTTCAGCCTCTAATTTTGTGTCCTGTATTAGTGTTCGCTTCAGAATTGCGTGTAGCGGTACTTTTTCATGAACATTTCAGCCTCTTCTCCATATATATTTTTAATTAACTAGCGCATGCATAGTTATTTATTAGGTTTTATGGATTATAAAGCATTCAAAAGGTTTTATATTTTGCTCGATGGAAATCTACCGGTAATTCTTACCTTAAAAAATTTAGAGTTTACAATTTAAATCAATTATACAATAATGAAATATGCTGTCCACATTGATTGAAAATAACCTATTTTTCTCATGTCATCATAAACAGTTTAAAATGTCCTTCCTCCGTTTATTTGTGCTAACACTCAATTAACTTAATTAACTACTGTGATGAAGAGCAGAGGCTCCTATTTTTTATATTAATTGATTTTTCAGTGAGTTAATGTAATCTGATTAGTAGTATTAATGTAAATATTAAGCGTATTTCTCACGTTGCTTGAACTTTCTCTATTTATGTATAGTTATGCTTACGTATCTTAATAAGATAATTAAGATAAGATTAATATTATAGGTTAATTAATTAGGACATTCGTACTAATTTTTTCTTCTTCCGTATTATCCAATCGATCATACCAAGAGTAACAAAAATGCATCGCCGTTAATTTCACCAATCTTAATGCAATGAAATAATTTATACTGACGAAAGAATTAAAATCATTGGAATATGAGAAAAATTTACGGACAAATCTCGCATGGGTTGAAGTGCAGTTATTTTGAAAAATCTGAGGTTGACATAAACGCAACCTCGTTATTTAAGAAGGCTAGGATTGAAAACGAGTGCAAAGAGCGCTCTATTAATTATGACCAGGGTCAGTTGCTTTCATTTCTGAACCAGGAATTAATTAGTTTAACGGCTTTTTAAAATAATCAATCAGAACAATCAATCAGCACCTTTTTTTCCATAAATGAGAAAATGCGCTAAAAACATTTAATCGCTTTCTCAGTGACAAAAGTTTCACAGTGTTTAAGACGGCTGATCACCGTAGCCAACAATCAATAAAATATACAAACATTAATTTGTTTATTTAAGTTGTTTTCTTCTGTGTTTGAAGTCTGGCATCGTAAATATATAGGGGCTGTTTAGAGGCTTGTATTAATGATAAAAATCGGTTCTTGATATAACCAGAGCCTAAAATTTTTGTTTTAGTTGTGGAATCATAAGGAATTGCGAAATTTAGGAATGAATTCATTAATATCAAATCTCATTCAGAGATCGAAAATTTTTCCACTTTTTTCAAATCTTCAATTAAATGCTTCAGCTTTATTGTTGGTTTTAATTATTGAGCATTCATTAACTGATGATACGTTCAATCATAATTGAATGAAATTTAATTAGACAATATTTTTCGAGTTCGAGGATTAGTATGAAAAAAGCAAAAATTATCTGATAAAAGGATTATCAAATCTCAGGAATTATCTAACACAAGTTTTTCGAGGTCTAACCCGCTATTGGTAAACATTTCTCCCCAGGGTTGAGTTACACCGCGTTTTTGCTTCAACTCAAACCTCGAAGACATGAAACACTTCATAAAACTATATACCATCTGCCAAGCACGCGTCGCAGCTGCGTCTTCGCCCCTGGATCAACAGTTCGTCTATTTAGACGCACTCTTTCCTCCATGAAAGGCTGGGTCCTGTTTTTATAAATACACTTTATATCTGATGCACCTAATGCGGAGGTGTGCCAATTTTCCTTCGATCAAACCTGAGCATTTATCTGACAAAATCTCACATACGAGTATATTTGACGAGCATACCTACCTATACATTTGACAAACATTTCATCTGAAAATAAAAGCAATCTCAAAAGAAGTTTCTGCTTATCTATCAAGAGGCACACGTCCACTCTCTCCTAAATATGCTTTATGCAGAAATAAATTTTTATTACGACGCATGGAGTTTTAATAACTATCTTTAAATTAAAATTATCCTTTTAGAACACGCTCGTTTTATCGTTTTAATGGATTCATTACAACGATACTTACTGTATATGCCATTTCTACCAAATTAAACCGTCATATATAAAAATTTAGCGTTGAAGTCGAACCACGTTACACGTCCTGCGCTCACGAGAGTTGCATTACACGGCAAGTCTTTGGTACAATTATAACACGGACCTGGGTCTTCTATTGTAGCCTGAAGGTTGGGACCGCTATAGAGTTCTCATCCTAGAACTTCCTCTCCTCATACAAGAGAAACTTCGTTGTCACTGAAGCCAACACGCCCCTTCACTTCCTAGTCTTTGATCCACTCAGATGGATGAGTGGCTGCCGCCTGCAAGGGCGTTTTCTTACATGCAAAAGTTTTGGTGCAGAGTTTTTGAACGATCGTGAATGATGTTGGTGAGTGTAATCCTTTAAAACGTTTTTTATAAACATGAGCTCGAATTTCGCGCATCGTTTACGGTTATCTGATCGATAACCTTTTACGATTTATTCAGTGAACTTTTGGCGTTGAATTTGAAGCAAGATAATAGAGATAAGATTTAAAATTTTGATATTCGTTAATATAATTAAACGAATCACCAGTGAGTATTTGTTAAGAAGTACTGAATACGAAACACGAGAAGTGAAAATTTCGTTCTTCAATTAATGACCCCATGGAAGAAATATTTCTAAATTTGTTCATTGAGTAAGATTTCGTGAGCGTTAACCATCAGACTATAATTAGCAGGAAGAAATGCCCCATGGTTTTTTTTCTGAAATGCGTATTTTCATTGAGTAGTATTAATAAAAATTGCTAAATACAGATTTGATTGAAAATTAAGTGGGGATATAAAATTTTCAGCGTTGATCAATTTATACATGTCTTCTTGAGAATTCTTGAGTCGGTAAACATAATTCACTCCTCGTGGTGCTCAGAGTTCTTCCGCATTTTTGACTGTTTAAAAAGAACTGAGAAAATGCATGAAGTAATATCAAACCATTGATAGAAAAATGTACTAAACCGCTATGTGGTCTACATACAGGACAGTGTACAGTGTATGGGTATGTCGGTAAGTATGGGAATCATATTGTATACATCATGTAACCGAATCCGATCCCATATTCGGCTACTTTCATTCATTGTTCAAGAGAACCAAAGTTGGAGACCCTGCATGCAGGCTGCCTGCTATTTTATTCAGGATAGAAAAAAATCCCATGGATCCAAGCTCGATGAAGATGATATCTTCAATTGTATCTCACGTGTGGGATGCGTTCGAAGCGCAGTTAATGATAGGTCTTGGCAAAACTAATGATAGGTTATGCTGCACAGCTTTATGTGACGATGATAGGGTTAAGTATTGAGTCTCTTGTCCATAGTGGGGTTGGAATTGCTTCTGAAATCATAGTTAAAATGTCTGGGAAACTTTACGAAGCTAAAGAGATATGATCTGAGGAAGATAAGAGCGCTTTCATGCGGCGGAAGTCGCGTTGTGTGCTCTGCAATACATAACAATTCAAATGAGCGAAGTATTACAGTTTTTCTACAGTTGTGTGAAGGCAAATGAAAGCGATTAGAAAACAAATATTTGGAGTCACTCGTACAACATACATTTAAAAGTTATAGGTTTATTGCATTTGAGTGTTAAATTCCGAAGCGTGGTTCATAAATTAAAATTCATAGTAATATATGTTCTTTATTATGCGTTCGGTTCGCTAATTTTCCTCGAAATTAAAAACTCCTACTCCCATGAATATGACATTTTTCATGTCTTTTTTCGAGAGATAAGTTTAAGAGCTATTAGATGTGAAAGGCTGTAAACATTTACAAACCGCCACTGGAATCACTGACATTTCATATTTGATAATGAAACGTTAGATTTAGAAATGGCAAAATCTTTGATATTTTGATCTTTTCTGCCATGCTCATAATAAGGAAACTTATATCGATGGCACTCAGCGCCCATCCGTCACGTTGCAATATACGTACATTTTCCAGTGTCCTCAATCAAAATAAAAATGTAAACCAAGCGTTTGTTTTTTTTGGCTAATTCAAATTTAAAATAGTCTGCTGGTTTTTTCCAAAATGATTGCTCATGAGCACAAATAAAAAGTTGATAACTAAAAAAGAAACATCCAAAGTTACTGGGGTGATTTAAATTGACATTCCGTTAACTTGTGAAGTGGATTGAATGGCAGACAAACAAGGCAAGGTTGGGAGTGTGCCTTGCCTCCATAAAGTTAAAGGCACACAAGGCAAGTCGCTCGAGGCAATGCAATTAGCTACTGCTGCACAAAGACTGTCTTTGTCAAGTCTTTGTAACAGGCGTGGGAAGTCTTAACGGAACTTCGCTTGATTGTCACCTCAAAAATTGCCATGTCAGCCGATAATTGGATGTAGCTTTTAAAGCCACCGTTTTTTATCATATTATTTTTATTTCAAATCAAGTGGCTCGCTTCAAGTTTGCCTTTTAATATCAGAAAGATTGCTACTCCGAAATTAAATAAAAATAATAAGTTCCGTAAGAAATTAATGAAAATAAATTAAACAAAGGTCACTCAAAAAATGGTCACATTAAATTCATTATAAAATTCGTCTATCCTTTTGCGATCATGTCGAGAATTTTTATTACCCCGACAAAGTTTATGAGTGAAGCAAAGACTTACTCAATTCTTCTCCGAATTTCCGGTACCCTACAGAGGGCGCTTATAGCAGAGCTCGGAGTGAAGGTGAACTACAGAGAAGGTACATCCGAGGTCAGTAATGGCAGCGAGCGGTAATGTACCAGGACTTTTATGGTAATATATGGACAATTGCATCAACATAGATATTTGGACATTGTATGCGCATTTGCGTGCGTGATAGCAACCGCGCATGTTACAATATCTGTCAGCAGCGGGGGGTGCAGTGCGTGCTTCATCGGCGCGACGCTGAGCTTGGGTAGGAGAGACGAACGAATGATTCTTTGGGATATAGTTTTGGATCAAGTAGACTGTGCCAGGATTATATTTTGGACTAAGTAGTAAGCGTGGTAATTTCATGCTTAAGAAATTAGGTAATAAGTAATAAATAGAGATGATGTGATAAAAAAGAAATAACAAAACGCCACATCTCATCATTTTGATATTGTATGCAATTGCCGCAAAAGTTAAGGCCGGCCAGAACATGAAAGAAAACTAACCATTCCAAAAAAATTTCAAATTTGAATAAGAGAAAAAATTAGTCATTGAAAGACAGCTAATAATTTGCTTCTAATTTTCAAAAGATCAGAAGGCCTGGCATTGCTAGATGTCTTCTTTGGATAAATCACCTGTGATCGTCGGAACTTCAATGGCGGGACAAATTGGCGAGATTCAAATCAGATCTGAATTGTTCGCTCATTATATTGAGAAGAAATAGCTGCTGTTTATTATGCTCTCTTTAGCATTATTACGTTTTTTAACGTTCACGACGTTGTTGAAGATGGGGATGGCAGGAACCGAGAGGAATTTTTTCCAATTAATCCCTAAAACTTACGATCTTTGTTCACGTATTCATGTTGGTGCGTGGTAAAATCGTGCAGTCTTATGTATTATAACTCAATTACGAAAATATGCTAGATTTTTTCCAGTGCATGACTCTGTTCGCTAAAACGATGGTAAAAATCTATTTTACATAATATTGTGTATTAATTTAGATGTTATTGAAAGAAAGTAAAACTTGCTTATTATTTGACAATCTCGACACAATATATATGACACCGATAATTTCAATAACTCTCATTCAAATTTATTCAGCGAAAGGGTTAACTATTTCCCAACCCTAAGTCCTCTCGTATCGTCTCAACTCCCCCAGCCTCGACCGAAACAGAAACAAAATGTCCCGCGCTTTGGTATCAATAAATTGCAATTAGTCCAAGACATAAGCTGTCACCCTCCTCATAATTACTTCATCCATCAGACCAGACCTCGAGACCGCCAGCCAATGAGAGACCAGCTCTCTCTGGCCAATCACATGCCGCCCTCATAACGTCGTTCCAGATAATTCCTCGGAGTTGTTAACAAGAGTGTGGATGAACAGCTTTGTTTACCAACCATAAATAATTAAATAAGTTGAATAAAAAATTTTGATTGTATGTAATTTATGATTTGTGTGCGTAGTTATAAAAGAGTATTATGTACTATTTAGAGGGAGGATGGAATTTAATGATATCGGAAGGGAGCAATAGATTTCAAATGCTAACAAACAGTAACCTATTTTTCAATGAGTTATTACCGGTTTTTATTTGAACGAGTCATATTTTCCGTAATCTCGATGTATAAAAATTTTTCTAAATTCTCAATAAATCTGCAATAAAAACTTCAAATTTTTTGCAATAAAAGAGCTAACAACCCCATAGTATAATTGTTATTAAACATAGTCCTTTTAAATAAATCTATTGAATATTGTGAAGTTCGATTCCGGGTTTACTTTGGGAATACGTTCGTCAGTATGAACAAAGCAATTATCAATTCAAAAACAATAAAAAATATCAAATTTTCTCTATGGTTTAAGTTAATTGCTCTGCATACAAAAACATACACTCATTATGTGCAAAGGCTATAAATATTCATCAACTGACCATATAACAATCATCAACTGACAATACAATATTCATAAACTGACCATACAATATTCATCAACTGACCATACAATATTCATCACGACCAAGATAAGGCGTCCTGATAAGAATTACTATCCTCACATCCAAGATGGCAGGGGTGATGGAGCGAGGTCATCAGAGATAACGATGTCGTCCGTCTCCCCTCATCCAGTATCGGGGAAACGACATCTTCTTATCCTATAAAATGGAGCTGAGGGAAGCATGAACACATTACGGTTGTTATCTGAATGGCACAGAATATTTTCTTGCGTCAGTCGTATCATCTCAAATACTCAGAGTATTTGTGTGGAATTCCATACTAAAAGTTAATTAAAACCTTTTTAGCACATTTTCTTATCTATGGAAAAAATATAACTCCGTACTCACTGCAGTGAGTGACAGAGAGCGCATTTTCTCGTCGATGAAAACGTGAAGTCACGGACGGACAGACAAACAGACGGACAGAAGGACAGACGGACAGACGGACGGACGGACATGGCGAGCACAATAGTGCATTTTTCCCATAAATGAGGAAATGCGCTAAAAAGCGTTATTGTGCTTCACGTCACGGACGGACGAAAAAATGCGCTCTCTGTCACTCACTGCAGTGAGTACTGATCTAATTTTTTTTCTCATTTGTCTGTTCTTCAATGTTTATTTGTGCAAAAAGTGAGTTTCATTTAATCTATTCCACAATGAAACGGATATATATGTGTTGCTTGTATATGTGTTTTAAAGTCAAGTTGATCGAATCATTACTGATTTAAGGGTCTATTCGAATACGAACTTCATCCGCAGCCAATGCTAGATCCTACTTCAGATACAGACCTGAGGACGGTCCTTGCATTGGCTCCTTTCCTCTGCCCATTGAACGTAAACATTGAGGGCTTATCCCGTAAAAATGCATTAGTTAGATAAGCAGTGAAGCGTTCTATTTCTTGTATTAAGTCAGAGCGAACAAAAGCTGCTTAGGTCGCCGCAAGAGAAGCTGTCACCCGATGCGCCGTCCGCTGGTACCGGCGCAGGGCCATCATTGTTTCCTAGCACACAAATCAGACACTATCAGCCGGTGTAGGTGTTCAAGCTGATGTACGACCAAGGAGATGAGAACCCACTGGGATCTCGAAGACACGAGACAAGAGCGTCCCTAATACCGCATTCTAATATCCCGTCTATCAGCATTCCTTCGGCCGCGGCGCATCGTAAAGTGGACGTTAGAAGTGGTCACCAGACACGATTACGATTAAGACGGTATATGTCGGCTAAAAAAAACATGATCACCGTCCATCAACAACGAAGAAATGGACATATATGGCCTTATGAAGGTGGCTGTGATGATTTGGTGATTTCATAGTCGGTTTGACTTAATTCGGGAATCGTCTTGTGCTGTACGTGTATGCATAGAATACACGAAAACTATATCCGAAGAGAAAACATTTCAAAAGAATAATAATAATATTGCTACATGGTTTTGCCAATATATAACGAGAACTTTTGAGTGTTTTCATGATGCTGCAATTGTTATATCAAGATTCTTGATTGTTTTGCTGTTTTAATGCACTCGAATTTACTTTGCAACAGCGGGCAGGACGGTTTAACACAGAACAGTAAAACTTGATCAAATATGTATTGAAATTTATTATTTAATGACAAAGTTTAAATTATGTATCGTGCAACTACAATGAAAATTCCCGTTCGCTATACCCATAATTGAGTATCATTATTCTTTAGTTTGCTTTAAGTTGAACTCGTGCTTGTGACATGCAACGCTATTTTTTACGAACCATGTCTATGGCTGCTAGACTGGAGACATAGGGTCAGAGATGGGAAGTTGAGATAACTCTTCGAGTATCAATTAAAGCTGAATGGTCGCATTGTACTCCTATGATTGCTATTACCCAAAGTAGGCTCGCGACATCCTTTCCTAATGATATCGGCTGGGCAGATCTGCAGGCTGGTCTCATATATACCGAGCGCGGCAGGCCCAGCGACCGCTTCAAATGCCTTGTTCTTGCCATCATCCCTCGCGTTATCGGCGCTAAGCGTTCAAAACTCACTAGGATGCGACCATTTTTCGAAACTTTGACAGGATAATACGCATGTTTTTTAAGAATTTGTCGAGATCGTTGTTAAAGGAATTTTGTTAGTTAGCGTTGGGTTTATAGTCCATCAAACTTGATATATTGCAGGGGACGAACTGGGAACACAACTGAGATCGAAACTGTGTCTTTCAGTGATCTGATAACCCAGGGTGAATTATGCACGTGAACTCTAAGTGGTTTGTTCATACAATCCATAAATAACAATATTGATCACTAAGAATTTGTTCGTACGTTTGCCTTTTTGCTGATGGTTCTTCAATTCGTGAGTAGTTTTCCCGATTAGTATGGAAATAATCAGCTGAAATTCAAAAGGTGAATTAACTCCGTACTTGTTTTCATCCTTAGAGTTTCTTCATACGCTTACAGAATAAAATTAATTTATTTAATTACCCTGTAACTCTTAGAAAAAAGTTGCTCGAATTTGGTCAACCATGAAATGTTAGTAAATATTTTCTAAAACAATTTTAGCATCCTTAAGAAAAAAAAGCTTGTTTTTTCAGATAAATTCAAACGCTCGACTGTGATGTATTTGTCTTTACGATGAACATCGGGCAGCCAGTTGTAGAAGGCTCGGCTGATACTCTAATATATTGTATAGGTATTTCCTGGTAATGTATTTCAAGGTTAGTCTAATACGTACCATAATCAATCCCCTAGGATAGTGGTATTCTGCTGGACGTCCTTATAGTGTTTCAGCGTCTGGGATAGGATACGCCGGTTGTGGCAAGCGGAGCAAGGCAACGTGTCATATTTTATTAATAATTATAAGTAAACTTCATTCTTTAGGGCTGAATGTAAAAGTTTTGCAATGATTACAGTTTTTTAAACCATTGCAAGTGCAGTTTTAGATAACATTTACTATACAGCACTGGATCTTGTCCAACCCTCTGATGCTCACTAACGATTGCGCTGTATCACTAGCATTTCTAGTTGTAAAAGCCGCTGATTTGGCGGTTGACTTTACCACCCTTGAGGGTTGCAATGCACCTGGCACATTAATAGAAAGATCCCCTCTCGCGATACCGCCCCACGTGATACCTCCCCACGCGAATGACTGCCGTACAAACTTATCTGATTGCACGTGCTACGAGGCAACGAGGGATGTCGGGAACCTGCCTTGAGAAAATCACGATGTGTCTTGTGCATGGATACGTGTACGGTGAATGTGTTACTCACCAGAACGTGTTACTACAAGGAAATAAAAATATCCACCAAGGTGAAAGGTTAGCTCCATCTTCTAGCGAGAGTGTAAATTGTTCGCAGCATAGACGAGGTTCAAACCCACGACTCGTCGCTCTCACATTTAACGAAATTTTGCTGGAAACTGTGACAAACAAAATGCTTGTTCGGAAATTCTAGGCCCTGCATGGAATAGGCAAGGTAATTAATAAAACTAATGGAGACTCGTCTAATATTGTTTTTAGTTTATGTGTGATCATTTGCCTTTGTGCACAAATATTACGTGTGCATATACATTACAAAATTATTATGTAATTAAGCTCATGAATCACTTTCTTGATTATTTATACCTTTACTGACGTAATTTATTGAAATTCTGTCATTACCTCTTGGTAAATCTTATCGCTATGTCATTCATTCCAATGCAATATGCACAATGACAAAGTTTAACAATCAATTGCCTCATAGGCGATGTTGTATTAGTAAACCGCCTTAAATTTATCAGTTCTAACATCTGTAATGACTTATGTTCAGCGATCCGTAGCACAGATTCTACTGAACGTAATGCGGAATAGCTGGACGACGTTTTCAGCAGCGCGTTGTAGCGTTTTTACATCGCGTTTTGCACGGCATGTTTTACGTCGCCCATAACGAGACGAGTGCCGCCAGATGACATTTATGGCTTCGTAAAAGTCTTCAAAAATAAGGAAGCAATCAGAAGGTCTTTCGAGACTAGCCGTGAACGTAATGAGTGCACAACCGGTAACACTTGCCAAAGTCTGGGCTAACTTTTTTAAATAACACTAAATAGTGAAGCTCCTCAAGAGATAGGATTAAGTTTAGGGTTTAATAGATGTACAGTTTGATTTAACTCGGTGCTCTACGGCGATGTCGGGTAGGCAGCACGTAATTTTTGCACTTTATTTTGATGAATACGAGCGTTTTTAATTGTTTAAACAATCCCAGTAATTTGAATTCATCCAACATACATGTAGATCTTTAGGATTTTTGACTTATTTACTTCATTTGCAGTCCTGAGCTTCTTAGAAAAGGAAAGCCATAACATGGAATTGTCATGGATAAATGATCACAATTCCGCATGCAAATTGACTTTCGAACTCTCCATGTTGCGCTGAGGAGCGGCTAATACAATTTATTACAGCCTTCGATGAGCCATTAGCAAAACAAGCACTGGCACGACACGCGTCATTTGTCGTCCGCGTGGTGGCGCTTGCAGCGAGTGGGCGTTTATGTATCGTCTGTTTTGGAGCTTGATCAGCTCAATGGGAACTTAAATTTACTATAGGACTATTATTTTTTTTCAAACTTTGCAACCAAAATGGTAATTGAATATTTGTTGGACAATATATGATAGGAAAAATGAGCTCGAGTGAGAGCAGTCACAGGCATTGAATGGTTAACTAACAGAGTTATTGCAATTTAACGTGGGCAGTGTTCATACATTACATATAATAATAAATAATAATAATAATATAGGTATCTCATTTGTGATCACGTATTAATGTACTTTTTTATTTAAATCGACAAGAACACTTCATTTTACTAATATATATAATTAGAGACGTTCGCCAAATTACATGCAAAAATATGGAAGAAAAATTCGAATCCTGCATAAGCGCGGCATCTACACTAGAAAAAAAACCTTGACGCATTGCATCGTTATTTCCTTAACTTTTTGCATATATGGGAAAATTATCGCATTTGTAGTTTTATTTCTATACAACCTATTCGCGATCTGTTTTTGAAAACAGATGTGATAGTACTAATTATATACGGCAAAAATTGACGTTGCATTACTCTTAATGAATCGATAAACCGAATAAAAATAAAAATAAAATTGCGCCGACATAAATTAAAACCAAGAATTCAGATTCCCGATCAACGTGGCCTCAGCCTACTTCTGAATATGAATATTTCGAATGTTTTTACTGAATACAGTTCGTCAAAAATAATCCTCGCATTATATTTTAATTCAAGTTTTATAGAATCCTATGTACAAAAACTCTCATTGTGACCCATCGCACTTAAGTTACAGCAACAGATCTCAACCAATTCTTCTTTATAACAAAACTTATTTAAATTTGTAATACATTCACTTCGGCACGAAGTTGTCCCGACACGACACAGTGCTAGCGGGTTCGAGACTCAGATCAGGCGCATTGAATTGAGCCACGCGTTCACTCGACGTAATTACAAAGCTCGCGCTAGCGTCGTCTTTACGTCACACGTGTCATGGAAGCTGACGTCAACAGGACAGTAATTATTCTTGGGACATTTGAAGTGTTCAACTGACAAGTCGTGAGGCCCAATAATTACCCAGCTCAGAAAAATCTCAGCTCTTTGATTGGATTCAAATGAGCTTAGAAAAAGTCGGCGCCCAGAAGAGAACTGGTCTCAACGCTGGCGCAATGGCAGTCCTATTGCCTGGAATTCTATCCGCTGTTCCTTCTTAGAAGTCTTCATATGATGAAAAATAATTTATAATATAAGTAAATCCGTAGCTAAGGTAATTATTTTAGGACTAAACACATTGCGGTGCTGTTTCTCGTCACAGCTATTAATTTTATAGCTCAATAATATAATCATGCCTAATTTACCCAGCACCTACAGAGATCATTAATTCACAGGCTAGACTTTTCGGAAATGCAATGATGAATATTTTTTCGGTATGTGGAAAAATTTGGTTTTCATATCATTTCATTCATAAATCTCGAAGACAAAGTTGGATGTGTGAAATTTCATCTATAGAAATGATAAAATAAGCGTACATTGAAAAAAAATCAAAATATGTACTGAGAAAGTTTTGTGACTTACAGCTTTTACCAGAATATCTACAATAAGTGACAAGAAGCACTGAATATTAATGAACTGAAATTCAAATGAATCGCCATTTGTCATGCCCTGATTTAAGAGCCAACTTACAAGTTCATCATATTATTTGCTTATGTTTTATAGTCCGGCAGTTTTGCACGTTATCGCAATTATCTCATGTTTATGTACGGTGCGTTTCACACTTACCGTTTTTACAATTTACACCTGTTTACAACCCGTTTGTTCAACACTTTTTGTTATCGAAATTTACGCATGTTTACAGTATAAGTGCATGCATCATACGCACCGTCATTTCACATTTATCGCGTGTTTCAAATCAGCATGTTTTACACGCATCGTTATTTAACCTTTATTATTACTTAGATGTGTTTGCAGCCATTTGCTTCTCACACTGATAGTTTTTGGCTACACGAAAATTCGAAGTCTCCATGCAGCTGTAAAGACTGGAAGACATACCGTGCACGGGCGACTTGATTTGTCTTTATCGTCTTATCAGCATCAGAAAATAGTTTATTGTTACGATAGACTTGCTGTGCGATACGATCGCTCTCGCAGCGGCGATAATGAAACTAGGAACCATATGCGCGTCCCATGGCCTTTCCATAGTTAATAAATTATTGACACGATGTGGATACAGTATGAATATATGACAAAAATTTGATGAAAACGGGGTGAATGGGCAATGAAAATATAATGAATTAGTAATGGAACTTAGTAAGAACAGGATGAATACGTGATGAAAATGATTGATGAAAACGTGTATGAAAAATAAAAATAATGCGATGCAGCTATGAAACACAATGGAAGCGTTTCGAGTTCATGATGAATAATATGAGTTCACTTCTGGTGCCGTGCATTTCGTCTGTAGGAGCACCGCCATTGGGCTAGAATAATACACTTGGACAAATGAATGAGTCATATTGTCCATATAATGATACACTTAATTATTACGCGTAGCACTGATACGCCCTTTTTCCAGACCAGGGGCAATACTTTCAAAACTCGCTAAGTGAACGTAAGTACTTACGCTCTATTTTCTTGTCTATGATTGGCGGATTTTGCTTGAAAGGCCGTCAATGATTGACTGATGAACTTACGATCTCTTAACTTTTTCTGAAAGTATAGGCCCAGGACGGGTCTGCTTGACCCACAAAGCGACACTTTTATGTTGATATGTCAGCGATTGTTCATTATTTGTTAGGCCTTCACCAGCGGAGCGCAAAGTTTTCATCTATGGGTATGGAGGTGTTGCGCTTCTTGCGTGTTGAATTAAAATTGAGTAAGTAAATTATTAATTTATTGACAATTTTATTATTTTCCACTCTGTGTTTGACGATGCTTGGCGTACCATACTACAATAAAAAAATTCTGATACGGAGGAGATATATTTTGAATGATAACATTAAAATAACATTATTTGAAATGAAAAGCTAAATTTTATTCTGTGATAATTCAGAATCATTGCAACGAAGAAAAATTTTCCTTCGTATAATTAGCTTCCTCAAAATAAGCAATTTTTAGGCCTATAGCTACCGAATCAAAAACACTTTAAATAAACCTAAGCTAGTTAATTATAACCAAACCTCTCGCAACCGTGGAAAATCCTAAATCCTGCGCCTGAAAACAAGAGCAGTGCACTAGCCTCTAATTGAACCGGAACTAGAAGGTGCTAATTATGTAGGAATGCTCTCCTACCGCATTAACCTTCCCTCGCGGCCTCATATTTTGAGTCTCGGCTTGGGTAACGTGAGGAATGTGACACCTAGGAGGCTGGCGTCAACGAATAAAATTTTTTTGGTGGAATCCGGTCACGAAAATGTTCTCATGGATTTACTGGAATATAGAAACGTTATATTTATCTAATCATTATATTTATTTCGCGTAATTTATTTGGTGGTATCTTTATTATTAAGGTTTTCGGACTTGGCGGTAAGGTCACGCTTGAGAGCCGTCTCACTCACTCACACAGATGTGTTTATACATATATGCATTGAGGTTGTGAATATAATATCCAGCAATCAAATTACTCTTTGATTTTCTAAGCCTAAAATAAATCGGAAAAAAATCTTTACCCCATCATTTTAACCATGAACGGAACTACCAATTTGAAAAATATATATACTTCAGACATGTAAACTTATTTTATCACTTAAATCTTCATTCTACAACTTGTTATAGTTATTGCTTGTATAAAAGATTCATTAAAAATGTCAACTTCTTTAATAATTATTTATGAAAGGCCATTTCATTATACATATATATATTGTAAAAATAATCATAGCTTTGATTGGTTATGCCATACAATGAGTAACAAATTTGTTTGAGAAATTTGCTATTTTAACTAACAATTACTCATTTATTTTATTATTTTATATTAAAATATTCAACTCCGCATTCCTGTACCAGAGCAAATGTTTGCGATTTTCTGTTGCATGCGTTCAACTTCCGCATCGGACCATTCTGGCTGGCATGAGTGAATTAAGCGCAATTTGCATATATTTAAAGGCATACAATATAATTGTTATGGCTATCATCTTCTTTCGATTGTTAAGAGGTTCAAGAAATTTTCTAATTTCGAGCGTAGTATGCTTTTGCCCTGTAAAATCACGAGTATTTACAGTTGCGTAAGTAAATATCTTTACATAAGCAAATTTTATTAGTCGATGCAAGCGTCCGCTGTCCCAGCAAATAATTTCAACACTTTGCTACCGGTAACTATCGTTAACCTGTACTTAGCAGTAACTACCGTTAACTTGTACTTAGTAACTGGTAACTATCGTTAACCTGTACTTAGCAGTAACTACCGTTAACTTGTACTTAGTAACCAGTAACTATCGTTAACTTGTACTTAGTAACCGGTAACTACCGTTAACTTGTACTTAGCAGTAACTACCGTTAACTTGTACTTAGTAACCGGTAACTACCGTTAACTTGTACTAAGCAGTAACTACCGTTAACTTGTACTAAGCAGTAACTACCGTTAACTTGTACTTAGTAACCAGTAACTATCGTTAACCTGTACTTAGTTGCGATTGGCATTGGTAACAATACATCTACCGTGGAAAATGGCTTAGAGTGATTAAATAAAATATGAAATTTGCATCGATACGTTAATCAACTTTCCGTAGCTAGTGGTGAACTGCAAATAGAGTATCCAACAAAACTATGAAAAAATTAATGTAAACTTTTCGAACATAAAAAATATTCGACATTATTCCTGACCTCGCAAGTCTTTCCAAGTCATCTCTCAAGATCCACCATTTTCACTCGTATAGATTATTCGCTGAACCATTTGGCCTGCCCGGCGTACCATGTACCCAGCGGTACCCGCAATACAGACCGGGAAACTAGCTCCGGTATTTTCGATCCCGCTGCCATTTTTTCCATGGGGTTATATTAGATAATGGCTTGCACACACAGAAAAATAAATGGTTCAAATTATTCAAAGAGCAACACAGTTTTCTGCCTATACACGAGCAGAGAGCGGACGTAGCACCGATGCGCCCTTTTGCAGGGTCTAAGTTTGTCGGGTTGATCTACACAAGAGCAATAGTGCAATATGCTATAAGATCAATTGTCTCACTCATTTATTTGAGTGTAAATGTATACGGCCCTTTGAGCGCGCCCTTTTCACACCCTTGCCGTCCCGTTTGATTAATATACGGCCATTAATTTGATTGCACAGCGGGAGAAGCTTTTTAGGAATAATTGGAGATACGCAGCATTTCCTTGCTGTCTGTTTGTGAAGCTTGGGCATAAACCTTTGCGTTCCTTTCATAACAGCGATGACACACTTTTGCCTGCTCTTATTATTAGTTAATTCTGCTTGTAGCGTTCCTTCCATAACAGCGATGACACACTTTTGCCTGCTCTTATTATTAGTTAATTCGCTTGTAGCGTTCCTTTCATAACAGCGATGACACACTTTTGCCTGCTCTTATTAATAGCTGAATAGGTTATTCAGCTTGTAGCGTTCTTTTCTTAACAGCGATGACACACTTTTGCCTGCTCTCATTATTAGTAAATTCATCTTGTCGGTGCGGAAACAACTAATTGAACCGAGAGCTACTCAGCGAAGTAGGCTCACTGTGATCTAAAATTTATGTGCAGTGGAAGGTTCCATTTTGGCCGCCATCTGTTGCGGCGACGTAGCGATGAAGCTCTCGACGCGCACAACGAACGCTGCGGTCGTCATTCAAATGAGACTCGGGGCGCGCAGCCGTAAATCAGGCAGCTTTAATTCAACTCGCACCTTCATAATCAATGAGGTGATATTTTCCCAAAGTTGAATGCGGACAACCAACGTGATAATGTGTAATTCTTTGCTCAATGTGCGAGTCAGCGCCTCATCGGTCTTCCCGCACTCAGAACACTTATAGGGTCATATTGTCCAAACAGTGGCATAATTTCTTACCAATGGCGCAAGCCGAGAACGGACGTTACGCTCTTTTTCCTGGCCAAACTGGGTCAGAATGACCCACGCAAGTGCTAGGAGTGAATCGCTATTTGGACACAGTCTTATTTCTTTGAGTGTACGGAGATATTGCATGTCATATTTAACTGCGCCGCTGCGGAAAACTGCGGTCGCATAAATTGTTTTGGTCGACAGCAACTCTTCTCTTGTTAATAATAAGTAATATTAATCGTATGATACATGCAATTTTTTCGGCAAGATCAAAGTTTTCAAATTATTTAAATTGTGGAGGCTCGAATTTACTTAATGTAAGAGTCTCTATGTTTCTCATCGAGAATGAATATTTGTAGGATTTGTGTTCTGATGCTTAATTACTAGTTATGACCAATAAAACGAATGTTGCGCGATAAAATTGCATTTAAAGTTGGATAAAATTTGAAGCTTTTCTTATTGATAACATTTAAGCCACGCTCATGGAAATGAGTAAAGCGTTGTCCAAAAAAGCTGTGTACATTTTTGTTCCTGTGTGGGTCATCCTGACCCAGTTTGGCCCTGTAAAAGGGAGTATCAGTGATACGTCCGCTCTCTGCTCGTGCAGGGGGTAAGAAAGCGTGTCACCATTTGTACAAAATTACCCATTAAATTTTTCTGAAAGTAACTGTGTATTATAATTAGAAATTTCACTTAAAAAAACTGAATTTGTCTTTATCTTATATCGCATGAAAATAACGCTCAGGCCTCGAGTGTTGCGACCATACATCGCTATAGCGTCCCACGCACGGGAAAGGGTTAGCTCGATAACATCTGCTAGCTTACCAACAAAATGGAGGGAATGCGCGAAGTCTGATGAATTTTCTCGATAAAACGGACGGAATTCGATATTTTAGAGCCGCCATGACGCGATGGGCGTTACTTGAAGGCCAGGAAACAATGGCGCCGCCTGGGGAGAGAACGGTGTAATTTTGGGACGGAAGGCGGCCTATGGTGAAGAAAAAAACGAATTGAGTTACATAAATTGTAACAAAAGGTTGAATACTGAAGCGTTTTTGTTACTGTCTTTTGTTGTTACGTTCTCTGATATCAAAAATGTTAATAAACAGTATCATGATAAAAAGAGTGTGTCATAAAATATCATTCATTTTTTACCCTTCAGGAAAGAGTATATCATTTCCAATGAATGAAACTTGATATTGTTATGCAGGATGTTATCGAGACGGCATGCCGTTTATATTCCTCTATTGCTAATCTCCAATCTGCGATTAAACGAATAAGATTAATGAAATTTATATTCAAGTTCAATGAGGAACCAAAGATAAAACGAAAGAAGAAACGTCTGCAAGTCAGGCTATTCGGGACGGGGGGGGGACAATAAAACTCCGGGGGGCTTTTGTGACCCCCCAAAGCCCCCCTACCCGCCCCAAATCGACCGCATCGGCCTAAAGAAATGACAATTACTATTTTCGATGAGCTTGAAAATTTCGTTCATTCTTTTGATGTGAGGTGAGACTATAGGCAACACCTGGGATGATGTGTCGTTCAGTTGTTTATGTGCTTAACTTAGAAAATGTTATGGGATATTGATAAGTTGATGATTGAAAAAAATTAAATTTCATTTAATAATTGCTATGTTGCTGTCTTGAGCGCTTTATTTTCTTGTGAAACGAGAGGTAGTGGCAGCTCTGCTTATAGTGTATGCAAAACTTGATCGAACGTATCGAGAAGTAGCGGAGGCTTTACTTAGCGTTGCAACACTCGATCGAACATATCGAGAGGTAGTGGCAGCTCTGCAACATGCTTAGTGTACGCTACACTCGATCGAATATATCGAGATGTAGCGGGAGTTTTGAATAGTATACAGAATACTTAAAGGAATTAATCGAGAGGTAGCGGCAGCTTTACTAAATTCACACAATAATCGATCGAATGTATCGAGAGGTAGCGGAGGCATTGCTTAGTATATACAACACTTGATCGAATGTATTGAGAGATAGCGGAAGCTTTGCTTAGTATACGCAACACTCGATCGAATGAATCGAAAGGTAGCCGAAGCTCTGCTATAGTGTATGCAGCACTCTACTAAATAGTATGTAGATATTTCAACCGTTTTAAAATTCGCGTAACGTTCATTATCACGGGAAATACATGGATTCCTTGTAAGGTTGATACCAAGAGTACAACTTCACAGTATCTATATTTCAAAGCATCTTTAATATAATAGTTAATTTCATACATGACGATTCGCTGGTATAATAAATAGATAAAGAGCCATTTAATCAAATAAGTACGCCACAACTAAGGCACTGATTGTACTGTGATTAGCAACACAAAACTAGAATTTTTCGGGCGAGTTTCAGCAGAACGCAAGCGTCACTTAGCGCTGGGCAGGCAAACCGCATTAACGTTAGTAACCGTCGGCCTGTAACGTCATCTCTTGACGATGCATGGCGCGGGAAAAGGACACTTTTGCAGTCCGTAACTGTCGAGTAACTGTAAACCTGTCGGGTCATTTCTTTCCTCTCGAGTGTATCGGATCATTTTCTGGTCCATTGGTAATTAAAGACCACCGTACGTAGACCCCTGCCAGCTCCACCACTACAGTTACACTCGTAACCGCGCTTGGGTGGCCTGCTATAAATGATCCCGAATTCCTGTCCTCAAAATTTCGAGTTACTTCTCCGAAATTTCATTTATCTTGTACACGACATGACAAATGTGGAACAGCTTGAACTGAAGTTGCTGAATAAAATATTCATTGGAATTTATTCTTATGAAAGATTTATTAGTACAGCACAGAACGTATCAACAGTAAATGATTTATATAATATACAGACAAGCTCCAAATAATAATTTCTCATCTTAGTTGCTGATAACTTCAATTTGAACTCGACTTGAGGATGATATTCTTGAATTTTGATCTTACACGTTTCGATAGTTAACAAACAACTGCCAGTTAATAAGCATTCAATCAGGCACTCGGAGATGACTGCATAGAAATATCACAGTTCAAAGGTTGCACAGTTAAACTAATATTGTTATAGTCCCGGTGATAGCTTGAAAAATACTACCGGTGCAACAGTATAGGGTAATAGTATAGGGAATTATAAAATAGTACAGTATTGGACAACTTGTGGTAGTTGAACATAAGTAGCTGTACAAGAAGCCTAATTTATCGAATCAAGACGAATGATAAAAATATTGTTAATATGAATTACGTCTTCGTTTGCATGAAGATATTTAAATATCCGCATCATCGGATATTTACGAAACATATTTAACTACGATTTCAAAACTTGATTTCCTAAAAATAATGTGAATTATATTCACCCAAACACTAATATATACTTGTATTAATGCAATATATGTATGCTGCTAACAAGATTTGTTTTACATGACGAATATTCGAAAGCTCTTGATTTGTAAAGACTACACGGTAAAGGACTACACGGTATTATTTGACAAGGTTGCTCTTTCGAGGTTTCGAATTTTTGCACTAAAGAAATTCTTCCTAAAATGCTAAAAAAATGATTGATTGCAATTTTTATATTGCCTTAAGCTTCCTTTAATACAGAATAATTAAATAACTGACTTCATTACCATAATAGTGTATGTAATTGCCGAGTGTTAACATTTATTGTGTTGTTCACCCGCAATGGTGCGTGTGGGTAATAATTTTACTTTGGGCTGTATGATCAGAATATTGGTTTCATCAAACCCGAAGTCCCATTTATTATAAAAAAGGTTTGGAGTACACAAAAAATTATTTAACACGTTTGATGTACGTGAAATAATTTAGACCAGTTGCATTTTTAATTTAAGCAGCTAATTTCTGACAGTTACTCACTATTGACGTATACAGCTTCATTTGTACGTATCGGACGCTTAATTTTTTATTTTGAACAGATAAGTTCATATAATCACTCATAATTGACGTATACCACTTCATGTTTATATAATATATAGGGCCCTCAAATCTTTAATTTTAGCAGATAAGTTCATATAATCACTCATAATTGACGTATACCACTTCATGTTTACGTATTGGACACTCAAATCTTTAATTTGAACATATAAGTTCATATAATCACTCATAATTGACGTATACCGTGTCAAGGCGCGCATATGGGCGTGTTTTGGAAAGCAGGTGAGCCGCGTGACGCCAGGAGGCACCGCAGAGATAATCATAGGCTGTCCTACCAAAACCGTCCCAGTCACTCCGAAGAAATGAAATAATGACAAGGTAGGAAGACAGCGGGTCTCTTGTTTGTTATTGTAATAGATTTATTCGGTTTGTCGAGGGTTGCTGGTGGCCAGTTGCAGTCTCCGAAGTGCCATGTTTACTCGACAGCTTCAAACCAAAACAATTGTGTGAATCTCAGGAAACACTCGTAGCTCCAGCGACCAAACCCCAAACAGGCGATTGTTCGTGGACCTCAGAGATCTGTATCGGATATTCAATTTAAAGTGGTCGTTAAAAAGATGCCAACCTGTACTTAGACACTTGTTTTGGTCGGGTAGCTACGGCTTGGAGGGATAGATCACCGCAGCACTTCGGAAGCTCAGCCTAGTGGAGTTTCAGGTACATGGGCGTGTGATGGTCAAATGACTCTTGTGACACTCTTTTTATGATCAATAAATGAATGGGCTGGCTATCTAGTCTTATCTTATCTCTGGTGCCCATCGTTGACGCAAGGCATCGCCTGGACTACAGAAGGAATTAAATGAGCTTTTCTTTGCTGTACTCATGACCGTAGTGGTCGTTTGCAGGCTCATTTTTAAATTGATAAAAAAATTCCTTACATACGGCGTCGGGTTGGACGATGTTAAAAAACGAAGAGGCTTCTTGAATGATCCTTTTTTTTAGAGCCGAATTAAGGACTAATGAACAAGATAAATCGTGGTAAACGGCTATCTGATCTCGATTATTGATTACAAACATACTGGCGCTGAATTCAGTCACGAATAAATAGATAAAATTTAGTAAGTGGTGCGTAAATGGGTGCATTTTACCATGTGTGTGTTATTTACAGATCAGTGGAAAATTGTGATACTCCGGTTGATATAAAACTGAATAATGATGATATTGTATGCGAACCCCGGACTAATCCAGTTATTTATTAGATTAACAATTGTATTAGCTTAAACAAAATAAAATGATGATTACACCGAAAATTCACGTCTTAATAAATGAGTTTTGAGTTCAAACTTACGAGCACGCACATTCCGAAATTTTGGAAAATCAAGAGCACTGTGTGATATTTGCCACGCGAATCAGCGCAGAATAATTTCCGGCATATTTAATGAATGAAAATTCGTGTAGGTAAGCAACTTCACCAATTATAATTATGTTTTTGATTCTTGGTTTCATTTTGTCATACTCTTTACAAATTCATTGAACTCAGAACAATGCACTCGTGATGGTAACATTCTTACTATATTCACTTTATTAGCTAGCTCATTTAATTATTTAATAAATAATAATTTAATTAGAAATTTTAAAGAAAATCTCAGGAATTTTTAACTAATTAATTATTCATTGTGAATTATATATATCCATGGCGATTTAAGATAAAACGCCATTAATTTAACAATCCGTGATATCGCCTTATTTAATTTATTCTGTGAATTTGACAATTCGAATGAAATCTGAGATCTTGATTAATTATTTCTCGTCGTAAACAAAATCAGAACCTGTTTCTCAACGCTTAGAAAAATCCAGAAGCTGCAGTTTCCCATGAGCAATAAGCATGAACATAAATAACATAGTTATTATTTCTTTTAACTGTATTGTTATTGAAATGATAATGTTACAACTTCTTATTGTTTTATACAAATCCGGAAGCCGGAGTTTCCGATGATCATGCACATAAATAACATTGTTTTAGTTCTATTATTGTAATTGAAATGATAATGTTGTAACTTTTTATTGTTTTATACAAATCCGGAAGCTGCAGTTTCCCATGAGCAATGAGCATTAACATAAATAACATTGTTATTAATTCTATTATTGTTATTGAAATGATAATGTTATAATTTCTTGTTGTTTTTAAAAATCCGGAAGCCGGGGTTTCCGATGAGCATGCGCATAAATAACATTGTTTTATGTCTATTATTGTAATTGAAATGATACTGTTATAACTTCTTATTGTTTTTAAAAATCCGGAAGCTGCAGTTTCCATTATGTTATTCATTTTTATTATTGTAATTGAAATGATAATGTTATAATTTCTTGTTGTTTTTAAAAATCCGGAAGCAGAAGTTTGCGAAGAGCATGCACATGCACAACAATGTTGTCGCAGCTCGAGCTCAGCAGGAGCTTGAGGTGCGGCTTCCTTCTTGTGAGTCGCCCTCACCACAAGCCTTGCTTGGCTTACCTCTCTTACCCTCACACTTGAGATCACTTGGTCCTCACCCTCAGGCGACACTTCTCATCTTACTCTTCACCGCAACACCAAATATTTGTTTCGTAGCCAATGTTCACCACAACAGCAAATATTTGTTCCGTAGCCAATGTTCACCGCAACACCAAATATTTGTTCCGTAGCCAATGTTCACCGCAACACCAAATATTTGTTCCGTAGCCAATGTTCACCGCAACACCAAATATTTGTTCCGTAGCCAATGTTCACCGCAGCAGCAGATATTTGTTCCGTAGCCAATGTTCGCCGCAACACCAAATATTTGTTCCGTAGCCAATGTTCACCGCAACACCAAATATTTGTTCCGTAGCCAATGTTCACCGCAACACCAAATATTTGTTCCGTAGCAATGTTCACCGCAACACCAAATATTTGTTCCGTAGCCAATGTTCGCCGCAACAGCAGATATTTGTTCCGTAGCGAATGTTCACCGCAACACCAAATATTTGTTCCGTAGAGAATGTTCACCGCAACAGCAGATATTTGTTCCGTAGCGAATGTTCACCGCAACAGCAGATATTTACCACAATTTTAAATTTTTACATACTGTAACTATGTACCGCAACAACATATATCTGCCACAACAGCAAATGTTTGTGCATTATGTAGCTGCTTGTTAGTTGTGCGATGATATTGTTATTTCATTTTTAAAATTTCAGCCGGTGCATTCTAAAAAACCTCGACTAATTAATTGTAAAGTAATTTAAAATCTTACGTGAAAATGCTTACATTAAACGAAGGCATTCCATTATTGATTGATCAGTCTCTTTAAGCCTGGCAACTGCAGAGAAAATAATTGTTCTAAGAGAACAAAAATGTCAACGAACGCGAAGTGAGGCTTGAACTATGTACTGAAGCGTGCGCTTGTCAAGAAATCTTTTATTTGCAGATGCTGCTTGTCAGTTAACACAGCAGAACAAGTCAGCGGCAAGCAACCGTCTTGCGTTCATTAAACCTCGTGCGCTTTGACTGCTTTTCTCATTACCGCAGCCGCTGTATTGACGGCACTCACAACAGCTCAATACAACCTCTGCAGTTTTTGTTCAAAATTTGGACTATTAATTCATGCGAGTTATTGTTGACTTATTGCTATTACTGGCCGCACCTTTGTCGTTCACATGACCATTGTTGGAGAGCCTCCTTTGTGCTCGCAGTTTGCGTTCGTCGTTGCGGACGCCGGCGTTCCTGCATTCGTATGACTCGAGAGTATTAGTAAAGTAAGTGGTAAGTGATAATTCTCGATGCAGACTAAATCCACATGTTTGAATGAGTAGCTGGATGCAGCATTAAAGTGAAATATCGTTAATTAAAAGTTAAATATTGTTTCATGCAGTTGTGCTGAAATTATTGCCGTATGAGAGTTATTTTGATCCATAGGTTTGCTAACCCTAATTATGGGAAACGATCATTGTTCGAATCTGAAAATGTAGCTAAACTCATATATCACAACATTTCTTCCCTTCATCAAATCTCCCATCATCTCCCCTCATCATGTTTATCAATAACTTCCCTTCGTCAAATCTACATCATTCTTCCCTCACAATAAATTAAAAAATATAACTCGGTACTCACTGCAGTGAGTGACAGAGCACGCATTTTCTCGTCGACGAAAACGTGAAGCCACGGACGGATAGACAGACGGACGGACAGACGGACATGGCGAGCACAATAGTGAATTTTTTCCATAAATGACAAAATGCGCTAAAAATCTCTCAAACGCCTGCCGAAGCCGCACCACCCTAAGATTTGACAAATAATTCGCTTCACTGCAAATAAGAACACTAAATTAACCGCAACTGCATGATAGACCGCAACAAGCCATTCACCAATAATTATCACAATATTACACTAAATCACTCGAGTGCTGTCACTCAATGCCTCTCCTCAGCGTAAGCCACCACAAAGCTGCTAAAGTTTGCTTTGAGTTCCACTGGATTTTAGTGCCTGAAGGGCATACTTCCTCGCACTAACAGAAATGTGTGGAAATTTGTCCAAATATCGAAGCACCTCTTGCCCCCTTTTGTGAGCCTTACTGTTCCAGTTTGGTTTGGGGAAAGAGATTGGTAGTGGTACATCCGCTCCCGGCTTACGATCTGAGTAAGAAAGCGGTTCATTACTTGGATCATACGTCCCAGTTATTTTTCTGAGTGAGAGCAAGCCCTTTAATCCTAATGGTAATTCCGGGAATTTTGTGGCTAGAAAGTTCAAAGCCTTCACGTCCGTCTACAGCGCACAATGTAAGAGGAACGCATCTGAACACTACGGTGCAGATGTAGTACCTCGCCGTATCAGTTGTCAATGAAAATAATACGGCTGAATAATACGGCTACAGCTGAAAATATGAATTAAAAAAATATAACTCAGTACTCACTGCAGTGATTGACAGAGAGCTCATTTTCTCGTCGACGAAATTGTGGTCACGGACGGACGGACGGACGGACAGACAGACAGACGGACATGGCGAGCACAATAGTGCATTTTTTCCATAAATGAGAAAATGCGCTAAAAACGATTTTTTGATAGCAGGCTCTTGGTACTCGCACAATATCGCGTAGTTCTGTATGGAATCAAAAATGATATTTTGCAGCATCACAAATTATATCAATTATTGAAATCTAGGACAAAATTAAGGTAATTTATGAATATTTTACCTTTGGCAAATGGTATATCAATAAAAAATGAGTTATTTTTACCACCATCTCGTTGTTGTACTAAAACAAACCAATATTGTTGTTGTTGTTGTTCAGCAGCTCAGTTAAGAGGCTGTGGAGATTTTAGCTTCATAATTGGATGCGAAACAAAAATGTCAGTGCATTTACTGGATGCTTTCAAATACCCTCACAATGACGTTCAAGTGCGGCCAGTAAATCCCAACAAAGACAATGAAGATTTTCAAAGATTTATTGATGGGTGCCATAAAGGCGTCGCTGTTGTTCACAAAGGCAGGCGAGAGACCGGGAAATTCTTTGGGTCTCTCTAGTCAAACTCACCATAATTGCTATAGTTAGCCTAACGGTGCAGCGCTCTGTTCAGAAGCTCAATACTGACAGTCTTAAAAAATGTGGAGTAATTCGGGAATTCAAGATTCTCAAAAGAAATAAGTAATTTCACGATTTTTCTTGCAAAAATTGAGGTTGAATACGAGGTTAAAATGGATATTGAGTTTAATAATGAGCAATAGATTCTTGTTTGAATAGTTAGTGCACATGTCTACAAATAAATTGTCAAGTAGTTTGAATAATTAACAGTTATGAGTAATTTTGCGGCTATACACTTGTAGTTTTATTACAATATTATTTTGATACAGTATAGGAAAACTTCATCCTATTACAAATAAATCCTTTATTAAATAATAACTTAGCTTAATAAGAGTTAGTTCTAACGGTGGGGCTCAATACTAAAAAATGTTATTCAGGACATCCGTTGAAAACGCAGCGCAATATAAATGTAAGTGATCGCGAAAAAATTGAGAATTTTCTGATAATATCAATTAATGTATTAAAAAATTCGTCGATTTGAAGGCATGTTGATGACTCTGTTGCGGTAAAATAAATTTAGCAATAATCAATTATACGTTATTTTGCGTTGCGAGTCATCGCTGAGTATAGAACCTCATTTTATCTAAATTAAAGAACATTTGTAATGGGTGAGGTTATGAATCGGGAAATTAGAAATGGATTCTTGTACGAAGCTTTTCTCAGTACAGCAACTAACAGTGGCGAGTGTAAAGCATCGTATTTAATTTGGTTATTGGCAGGGACATGAAAGCGGCGTAAATATATATAATGTAAATATTTCAGTATGAATTTTAATACAAATGACAAGTAACATTACAAAAAAGATTGCCAGCAACATCAGCTTCGTAAATTACAGAAAGCCTTTCATTTTTGCCTTCATTATGTCATTAATTTTAAAAGGCTCTCACTCTCACAGAAAATGAAAGGCTCAGGACGTAAATAATGCTGTGAATACATTTTTAAAGAGGATGCTACCTGTGCACTGTGCAGCAATATTACTAATTATTATAAGATGGCAGAAATTTCTTGATTATATGCATACAATTTATGACCAGAGAGTGCATTTGAATTTTCAAGGAGTTGAACAATTCTTAGATGACGTTGGTAGATCAAAAGGCAGATTTAGCAAATAATAATATATTAACGACGTTTCGAATGTAGCAACATTCATTTTCAAGTTAAGAGAAGCATTGAATAGTGAAATTTGGTTGGACATAAGTACATAATACATGTAAATAGGATACAACACAAAAATTTCGAGCCAGAAAGTCCTTACGCAAACAATCTCAAATTTTATTTTAGACAATTAGACGTGTATTATGTACTTATGTCCAACCAAATTTCACTATTCAATGCTTCTCTTAACTTGAAAATGAATGTTGCTACATTCGAAACGTCGTTAATATATTATTATTTGCTAAATCTGCCTTTTGATCTACCAACGTCATCTAAGAATTGTTCAACTCCTTGAAAATTCAAATGCACTCTCTGGTCATAAATTGTATGCATATAATCAATATTACTAACTATATATATGGCCCGATATCCATTTAAGTGAGTTTTACCATCGAAAATCTCCACCATCTCACACCAACAAATTTATTCGCTCGCACTGAAACATACTATAATTACACTAACTGTTAAAGCCTAATATTAACATTATAATATAATGAAGCTCTCTAATATATTTTTCAACCACGTGTCTGAAAAACTCAATATATAATCAAAATAGCCTAATATTATAGAGCGTAATTATACACTCATGACGTTCTGCCAGTGTAGCAAAAGCCTGGAGGTCGCATAAGTCCCGGAATCACGAGTTGCTTCATGCCCCGGCCGCCATGACCGTCACTTAGCATTAATATGAGAGCAGAGAGCGCAGAAATGTCGGCTCGAGCCTCGTAAACTTGCGCTCAATTTACGATTATTAGGCGAGTACGCAAAGGACAGCGCGCATGAACCTCGAGCTGTGTGTCTAGTCATGATTGCTGTCCTCCAATTAATTCATTTTCATAAGATGATTTTTACAAGATCTGTTGAGGTATGTTAAAAGAAGTGGCAGTTAATAGACTATGCATTCATATTATACAATGTGCGGGGCGATCGTTAATATCTGTTTAAATTAAATTTCAAACTATGTGTCGTACGATACGATACATCGACACGATAAAAAATTACGATCGCGTTGAAAACATCAAATGATGCTCAAGATACAGAATATTTGTGGAATTAAATTAACTCACCCTATTAGTATAAAAATGGTTGTCAAAAATACAGATCTAAATCCCGACGTTCCGCGCTGCTTGCAGCGATAGCAGGAATCGTTTTCCGAGAGGCGGCAAATGGGAGGCAATCTTCTCATTTCATGGTGTCAGCAAGCCCAGCCTGCAAGTAATTGATAACTAACCTCACACCCACCATTCACTACATACATCTTGCCATATGAATGTGAGCGGCACAGTACGTCTGGCCGCACGACATTCTTTGCCGTACGACAACAGGCAGGTTGCAAGTGCTCTACTGGCACGCAGTCAATAGTAACTAAAATGGCTAGGTTGCCATAACCTTGGTTACATTCACACGGTCTATAACGAATTTCTTTCTAGTTGTGTTGATATGAGTCTTTTTATTCAATCAATGATTGCCAAGTAAATCTAGTAACCATCAAAGTGTTAGAGTTAGAACATGGTTTGCTAGCTTACCAGGAAGATGCATGTTCAACTGATGCTGTCTGAAGGCCTGCAAACGTGCGAACGATGCTGCAAGCATTGTCTAGACAGACCTAATGCTTCGAAGCTTTGGCCAAGTGCTAGCATTGAGACTTATTGCGTGATGATGATATTATGAGATAATTTGATTTATTTGATAATTTGATTTGATGATATTATGAGATAATTTGATATTGATTAAATTAAGAAATTATTTATATTGGTAAGATCTGGCACAGCGCTGTCATGTGTTTAATTAATTGTCAATAAAGTGCGGCTTACTGGAAATAATGTCAAGTTAACTGATAACTAGAAGTTACACACTCGCACAAGAAGTTAGTTGATTAGTTGAGCTATTGATATAAAAAATGCGTCTTCCTATAAAAAAGCACCTTAGAAAAATTGTTTAAATGCTCCTTGAGAGAACAGGACACACTTTCATCATTTTTGCATTGGCATATCGCGCGTGTCGGTGCACGGCAAGTAATGTCCGTATATGCTTTACTGGTTAAATTGATTAATGGCTCATCATTTAAAATCTCCTAAAATATCATACATGATATTTATAATTAAATATCCCACGAGAGGTCAATTAAAGTTATGGTTATAATTAAATGTCCCTCGCATCTGAGGTGAAGGAGCCGAATTGAAACCGAGATCGACATGTGAGGGAGCTAACGAAGTCTGGCTTCTTCATTCGAGATTTAAAAATTATTCTAATTATTATTAGAAAATGTCTATTTTAATTATTAGGAAATTCTAGCGTATAGATTTAATTCCTTACTAAAACTTTACTTTGTTGAGAGTCATTAGATAAATGCTCATATTTTTGCAGGCTTCAACTTTACCTGAACTGTACAGTTTAACTGTACGAGTTTGACTCATAATCGTAAGTCGGATATTGCCATGGGTTTGAAGAAAACGGAAGCGATTATTTTACCATTGCGTAAAGGTTTTCAGAATAAAAATCGGCATTTGATGAAACTATTTGCCGAAATATAGAAGATAACTGTTATGTTGGACACCTTTACGTTTCATTCCGGACTCCAAATGCTCGATAACAACTCACGAGTTCCGCAGTTAATAGAAGGAGCGCCACATGCATGGGAGCGGCGTGCTCGAGTCTCTCTCCTTTGATCATCCCGTCGAAAGAATCGTCAATTAATTCCCTTGATAAGACGCAGCCGGAGCTTCTAAGATGATGCGAGAGTTTCTTGATCTGTTGCTCCGACTCGTCAGTCTGGCGCTTTGTGATGCAACTCAAACGGAAAATTAGCTTCTCTCGAGCCACAAAGACAGGCCGTCGGCTGGGCTCCTGGCACTGCGGTATCACATTAACTAAAGCGACTCTCCAGCGGAGAACTCTTGTACAGTCGCACGAATGAGTCACTGTAATTACCAGGACCGAATCCTTAAATAATGAGGTGGCGGAAAATAGTCCTACTTGTGTCATTATAAACGATTCTTTGCATGTCCAGAAATAGGTTTTGCTTGATCATTCAGTTTGAATAATAAAGAATTGGCTTGCAATGACGGCGGAATATTCTCGTAGAGTTAGTGAATTTTATGCAAGAATTTAAGAATTTAAACGTTGCAGTAAAAAGAGGGCAAAAAAGCTATATCCGGAAAATTTACTTAATTGTTCGACAGTCGTGCAGTTTCACTTCAACGCCAGGTTGTTAAGTTTCAATTGACTGATTTTTATTGTTTCCAACGTAATTGGACTATAGGAGTTGTTCAAAGCGGCTGACAACGTGCAAAACTGGTCCATTGACATCAAAAGCAGAGTGTTAATTTAGCTTTCAAAGCCATTGCCAGATGCATCTTTGTCTTTTCAATGTCTTTCATCGGAACTTTCTATGAAATTTTTTTATGAATGCGGCCATGGAGCATGAAAACTTAAAAAAACGCAATTTCTAGTGTCAAACTTGCATCTAAAGAAGAAGTGATAACACCAGAGTGCATAGCACTTGAAACTGGCCGAAAGTGAAACATACTAAACAAGCTATTGAATTGACTTGAATACTGCTTAGAAAAATGTTTTATCGATCAACGTTTCAATGTTGGATGATAAATCAAACAACTCAGGTTTTCCATTGCTTTAACGAATGAATTATTCCGTCATGAGTCTGAAATTCTGACTATGTATAGAAATGTTTAGGCAAAATTAAAAATTCCTAAGACAAAGGTGATAATTACAAGCAGTGTTTTGATATGTACTGCTTTGTGAAGCGTAGTCCACAGCACTTGCTTCACTATGAAGCGCAGTCCACGGCCCCTGCTTCACTATGAAGCACAGTCTACGGCACTTGCTTCATTATGAAGCGCAGTCCATGGCAACTGCTACTTAGTGAATCAAGTTTCTTGACACTTGTTGCGCGGTGAAGCGAGCTCAACTACACTTGTTGCGCGGTGAAGCGAGCTCAACTACACTTGTTGCGCGGTGAAGCGGGCTCAACTACACTTGTTGCGCGGTGAAGCTGGCTCAACTACACTTGTTGCGCGGTGAAACGAGCTCAACTACACGTGTTGCGCGGTGAAGCGAGCTCAACTACACTTGTTGCGCGGTGAAGCGAGCTCAACTACACTTGTTGCGCGGTAAAGCGAGCTCAACTACACTTGTTGCGCGGTAAAGCGAGCTCAACTACACTTGTTGCGCGGTGTAGCGAGCTCAACTACACTTGTTGAGCGGTGAAGCGAGCTCAACTACACTTGTTGCGCGGTGAAGCGAGCTCAACTACACTTGTTACTCACTCGGTGCGCGACGCTCAGCCCGGTGAGCACATCACCCATGCGCGATCGGTCGGGCCGAGGGGTTGGTATTAGCCGTACTCTAGCCGGCCCCCTGCAGTTCCCACCAGCCTCCAAGTCATTTCGACACACAAAGAAAGTAACAAATCGTGGAACGTTCCACAACAAAGAATCTTTTCGTTTCTTTCTCTTATTATTCGGCCTCATATCTGTGATGCCCGTACACTCGGCCTGATGGTCGTAAGCCACGAGCTTGGTTGGATCTTCAAGTGGGATGTTATGGGCTGGAGTTCTATGGACTGAGACTGGCTGAGTCGTTCCAAAGGAGGTTGCGGTCGTCAGGTCCGGTATCGAACATGTGCAGTCATATTTTTGTGTCATGGACTGAGGTAACCTGCAGGGGGTCCGCTTGCAAAGTTGGGTCCCATGCACGCACTGTAATCCTTCTAACGCCTTCAGCGATTAGATCATCGACTATAATTATCTTGCCATTCCAAAACATCATCAAATTGTCCAAGTTTCGAACTCAAAGGACGTATTTCAATCAACGCGATGACATCACTGGGAACTCGATGCCTAATCCTAAATTACAGCTCAGCAGGACGTCGAAATGTCCTTGTCAGGGCAGCCAGAAATGATCTATTTGTTATCTGAAGGAAGATACCACGTATAGACGCACGCGTGTCACTATCTCTTAGCTCGCAGATACTTAACCGAGCTCCTCCAATGTTCTCGTTAATTGAACAGGAATTTGGTACGACGCTCCGGTGTACAAAACACGTTTGCCGACATTAATTTCAGGATTAAATTAACGAGTTTATTGCAGAGGCGGATCTCATTGCTAAGCGACACCTGATAGTATTCTGGATTCTTTAGAGTTAATCGGGCAAATTAGCTATCGTCTGAAGAAATTGCAATGAATAAAAATGTAAAATAATATCCCGTCTATCTCGAATGAAACTTTAATTGCATTGAAATATTTATTTAGATGAACAAACTCGATTAACTGAGAGGCAATCGAAATATAAAAGGATCAAGAGAATCAAATTAATGAACGTCGTGGCTAACTAAAATAATTTTGGATCCTCACACTGTAGGCAAAGAAAATAAAAAAATGTTAACAAGGGTTAAATTATTTAGAAATGACTTCAAATTTTATTCATATTTTAAATTCAACTGTCATTTAGTTGGCAAAAGAAATATTCGTGACTTTTCTTGTAAAATATTCATAATAAAATGATAGCAGTGCATGGATGCGGCGAAACTATGCCCAAATAAATATAAGAGGGAAAATATATGTATGTATATATACATCAAATAAAATAATAAATAATTTATATAGGTTTAAATAAATATGGTAATAGTGTTGCAAATATTCCAAGGTTGCATTGTGTTGAATAGTTGAATGACAATGATGTTTCTTAAAATCACACTTTTGTTACGGAAGGTGAATTTATCGAGCTGTATCAATCAATAATCAACCAATAAAATTTACAAAAGTTCGTGCAACAACAGGGTGTAAGAATAAATAAAACATGTTCAATTTAACCTCTGTTAACAGGCATCTTGGAAGTAACATTAAAATGATTCGTTTTCCCTTCGTGGGATCACTTTTTAGACGGCGTTGCAGTTCCCAGAACTGTCGCCCGCCTCAGATGGCATAAGGAATGACTTGCACAGTACTGATTATCGGTACAAGAACCGATTACACAGGTTATGTCCGTTTGAAGGTTTGAAAAAATTATTACATGAAACTTTCTCATTTGTTGGAAACTGACTGAGAGGCGCTCTAAAGAATTACATAGAGGAAAGTAGTAAAATTTAATTGCACAAGGAATATTATTGTATTATTTTGAACATCATTTAAATCCCATTATATTTGATATCATTATATGTGATAATCTAAGGAAAGAGACGTCATTTCGCATAGAAACTGAAAATATTTAAATAAATAAATATAAACCAAAAACGAAAGTGATATGAATATTTCTATGAGAAATAGCAAAAAGGAATAAGTAGCTGAGGAATTTGTACAAAAAAGAAGCGTGTGACTGGGCAAGCCTTTCCAGACGTAGGTGGCACGGTGTGTGAATGAACATTAGGCAGACACAGTGACCTGGCCTTCACAACAACGTATTGTGTGACCAGCCGTGCTTGAAGAAGCCTATGTTCTCAGGCGCACTCGCATTGTCACCTTAAGAGGCCTCGGCGACTTCTGACCAGCGCGCTGAACGCCTCTAAAGTGAACGGCTACTAAATTGATCGACTTTTTCGGCTGGGAGTGAGTGAGAAAATGTTTAAAATTTCTTTTGGCTTCGAGGAGAACTGAACGAACGAAGAAATGTTTGAATCAGAGGAAAGTCAATCAATGACTGTCATGTATATTAATTTATTAATCATGTGCAGCGAATATTTTTGACAAAAAGATGTAATAACCATCGGCAACGTGAGAAATTGCAGTTATTGTGTGGTAAGGCAATAAGGTACTTAATGAAATTCTACCTATTAAACTGAATAAAGGTTCGTGAAAGCCAATTTAATTTTTGGGGCTGTAAATGTCTTTTTTTAATTATACAGAGATTCGATAAACGAACTGGATCAACGGTAAACAGGTTGACGGATTCCAAAACGATAATTTTTCGAACAGATGTAAAAATTTACGAAAATGTAAAGATTGACGAACAGAACTACTAGATTTGTAACAGATTAATAGGCGAGCATGCAGAAAACGGGCTGATTGGTTAGATTTATAGATGGACAGACGGACGGAAGACGGACTGTCGAACAGATAAACGGACAGACAGAATGACGGACGATGGACTGTCGAACAGATAGACGGACAGACAGAATCACGGACGACGGACAGGCCAACTGATAGACGGACAGACAGAAGAACGGACGATGGACAGGCAAACAGATAGACGGACTGACAGATGGGCGGACGACAGACTGTCGAAGAGATTGACGAACAGACAGAAGGACGAACGACGGACAGGCGAACAGATAGATGGACAGAAAGAAGGATGGACGACGGACAGGCGAACAGATAGACGGACAGACAGAAGGACGGACGACGGACAGGCGAACAGATAGACGGACAGAAAGAAGGACGGACGGCGGACAGGCGAACAGATAGACGGACAAACAGAAGGACGGACGACGGACAGGCGAACAGATAGACGGACAGACAGAAGACTGCAGGATTCGGTCACTTGTCAGGATCACGGCACAGATAGCTGCTGACAGATGACCGGCAATTGCTTACATCGTACAGAGATCTTCAGGTAGGATTAGATGCTTCATTCGCCATCTACGTTATGATACATCAAGATGATCTCATGAGTGGTTGATCGTCGATATCATGGACTTTTTCATCTTGACTTATAGGAATAGTTTCCTTTTGCCTTCCTTGATTGATAAGACTTCCTTAAATTTCGTTAGTTCTTCAACAGCTGATTATAATTAATCGTAATTTTATGTGATTTTTAATATAGTTATGACTTTTTCACTCTTCATATTGTAGTTTAGATTAAAAAATACATCTATTGCTTCATTTTCACGATTTAATAATTCCCTCTTTGAACCCACATCCGAAGTTAATTTCTGAAATTTAATTTTGAAAAATAGTTTAGTATCCATATCCCGTAAATTTACATGGATTTTCTTATTCGTGTATTTTCTAAGCCTAGTTTCACATAATTTCTTGTTAATCAAGTTTTTCTACGAATCCCTGTTTATCTTTCTGTCTCCGGACGAAATTTGCATAAGCACTTTGAATATTTATTAAATACACTAGATGTTTAATTTTACGCTCAGTTTCTTATGATATTCATTTGTTTCCACTGAATGACTTGCGTACAGCATTCAGACATCCATTCGGTCTGAGGTTGCGACCCCAACCAATCGTCAATCAGCGAATGTCAGCAGAGACTTTCAAGGAACTTGCCCTGAATAGTTCGAAGATGTGGTGTCTTTCATGCCAAGAGTTGGATCCTCAAATGGTAACATAATCGGACAAACTGTACAATTCTGCGCCAAAATATGACAATTTAGCTTTTTGACCGAGACAAGAAGCTTCGCTAAATATGCAAATTTCAGAGGAGATAGGATGGTATAAATTTTAAGTAGTTAGGAATAAAATAATAGAACAGATATAAAATGGAAAATGTACCCGTGACTTTAAATGAAGGGAGTAGAGGAAGAAGATGTGGGAGATGAAGTCTATGCTAATCAATTGAAAATAACGGTATTTACTGAAACCTCTTTAATTTTCCAGGTGCAAAAAATGTACGATCGTCTGAAAAGACGTTATCGTGGTTTGAGGTCACCTGAGAAATTATAGCCGAACTCGGTTTTCCTTAATCACCATCAATGAGGAGAGATGAGAATGGACTCCCATTAAGCCAGGACCACTAAACACAGGTATACAAACCGCAAACAATAACGACCTTAGGTCAAACATTGATGACTTTTCTCAAAACGGGACAAAAAATATTTTCGCCTTTTTTCTGAAGCATGGGAAAGGAAATGAGGCTTGGGAATTTTGTGGCCCTGTAGTTTACTCCGTTCTTGCTATGTTCACCGGTAAATACGACACAATAGAATATAAATGAAAGCATATGTTTTGCATTTAAATATACAAACATATGCATAAAAGTTATGTTGGTATATACCTACAGATTTTCAATTAGGTTCAATGCAATACAGTTTATTTTCAAGAAAGGCTCGAGCACAGCATCATTTCATCATGGCGCCACACTTTGGAGAGGTGTTGGCGCTTCGAACATTTGCCTCCCAAATCTAATTTAAGTGCCACAATGGTTATCTCATTCCATGACGTACCCAGACAGCGAGAGTCGCTCATTTGGCCGCAACCAACGGGCATTTGCGGCGGCAGGTCATAATCTAAAGCTCGATTACTCTTCATATCTCAGCAGTGCGTCCTTTACCTCTCATGGCAGCAAGTTTGCAATCCCACTACACAAAGGCGTTCAATTTAGACAAGGGGGCCCGGCAGAGACACCCTGATGTTTCTGTGGCAATTCTGGCGCAAATTATGACGCTGAATATATCGCACGCGTGCTACGTGCGCCATCTCTTCACAATCATTCCATCTCCATCATTCCGCTGCGGCCGATCATCATCGAGGCGCATTCCGATTTGGAAAGGAACAGCATTTGCCTCACAATGGCGAGATCGATTCAAAATGCACGATTTTCTGCGCTTTCCTGATGCGAGTTGTCGCCTAATAAATATTTATTCATTTCTTGTGCCTCAGATTTTCAAATTTTACTGCTGACAAGCAGAAAAATGAAAGAATTCGGACCTGAAATTCATATAAATAAATTAATACGGAAACTTGAACGAGCTTCGATAACTTTGAAAACCTATGTCAAATAAAATTTTTTGTATCTTGAATCATACTCATTCATATCAATAACCCGTTTATTAAAAAAAGAATAAATGAACTCAGATTTTAAGTGAAGTACTCATTTTTTACATGATTCAAGATGTTGAATTTAAACCTTTAAGCCAATCATAATTTTCTACACTGCACGCATTCGCAATCATCGCTTGAAACTGACCACGCCAAACTTGCAGCCCAGCGAGTTCATACACCTAATTGTGTCAATATAATCCCGTTCCGAAGAGCATCTATGCTCTCCATTATTCGTGATCGCTCCGAGATAACATCGTCGAAAGTGCGACTTGGACCTGCGCTTTTGAAATGTCCAATCACTCGAGCCTTTGTACTGGCCAATAGACCTCTGACGCAGCCCCGTTTCTAGTGTCGGTCATGAGATGGCATTTTATTCAAAGTCATGTCACAAATTCAGGTACCCACACAGGCCTGAGCAGCGGAACGATTTTTTTACTACTCCTACACAATCCTCCGAATCTCACGTAATATTATGTGGGTTTATTTTCAGATCCTCATTTACACTAAACTTATTTTAATAAACCATAAAAATCGGAGGATGGTTGAGCACAATGCATGCATGGAATCGTCCTGGTCACTTTTATTGTCACGAGGTTCAAGAGGAGATTTACTTCCCATTCTTACAGCTTAATGGAAAGTAGTTCTATTTCTATGGCAGTATATGTGATTTCTTAGACTATGTACTGGATTGAATGAAAAAACATGGGTCAGGTTTTGAACTTGGTCTTGCCTACATGGAACCATGTGTTTGATCGCTGACCAAAAATTCACTTGCATTTTTCGGTATGTTGAGATATTTTGGTAATTTAAAGTCAGCAAAAATAATTTAATCCCAGCATAGGTGAATCGAATGCATATTGCAAAATTTTCGCTGTTAAAAGTCACAAATGAAATTTATTTTACAATTTTTTTTTGCTCCAGCAATTGAAATGAAGACACGTTTTAGCCTTTGAGGTTGCAAAATTGTAAAAATATCTCAATAATTATTTTTTTTTCTTATACCATTAATCTAAAAATTAATTAACAAAATTAGCTCAAACAAATAGTCAAATTCATTATCACGACCCAATAGATAGAATTATTCACAATAATAATAATCGCTATTGGTAATTATCATTTTACAGTTGGGCACAAACGGTCAAACGTAAGCCTTCCTTTCTATGTAAATATTCTCTTCCATAAACTAGAGGAAATCAATCGGCGTGGCAGGAGAATGGAGTCAGCTAGGACCCCTGAGATATTATCTACGGAAAACATTATAAAAAATCTCGGGGGGTAGAGATCCCCTCTTAAGATTCGTCGAGGAGCCCAACACGTTCCTCAGCACTCGCGACCTCGTAGGATCGAGATCCCAGCCAAATTACTGATATAAAGCCTGACTTATGTCGCCTATTAGTCACTGGTGGCTAAAAAGCTGAATTTCCAATGCTCGATTTATGCTCACACTCGGTCAGATCAGCTTGAATTATATTGCTATTGTTAAATCTTTCTCAGGTCTTCTGTAGGCTAAGCAATTGAACGTTTAGGCCTCTGACGAGCGATTGCGAATCATCTGAGCGAGGCACAAAATGAAAGCGTTTATCCTCATGGTTGATCGCGAGACTCTTGAATAATATTTTAATATGGGATCACTAATTTTATTGCAAATTAAAAACTTTGAAAGATTCTGGGAATCATGGCGGGAGGATTGTTTAGCTGCAATACAAACATTTTTTATTCACTTGATTATGAAACGAAAAGTAAGAGGAAGTCGTCACTTTATAGAAATATAATTTTAAATTAGACATTAATGCGATTAATATCTCATAAATATGATATAAAATTAATACGTTTTCCCTATGAGAAATGAGATCTCATACTAGACTATAAAACTATGAGATATATACTTCCGAGTAGTATTATATATCAGCCCCAAGCTATCCCCGAAAAAATTCTTTCCATCACACAAGGTAAAATTAGCGATGCAGTGCATGGCTTTTGTCGCTGGAATGAAGAGGATGCCGCGCACGAAGTTGTCCAGAGTGGAATGAAGTTCAATTGCCGGTAACATCTTCGAGGAATTTCGTTGAGTCTTGTAGTCACTCACTTAAGGACGTTAGTGTTTTCGCACTGCAAATACCTTGCAATTAACGCAGATGTTGCACCGTTGCTTAAGTACGGGAGGAATTTCACTGAAGAAGCGTACGGTCGTCTCATACCTGCAGCTGTCAAGGTAGGTGAAGCATGTCATTAATTCGAAGCTGGATTAAGCATTAAAAAGACAAAAAGATCTGCGAAAACATCAGAAGCTCAGGGTTTGGAATGAATTTGTTGTTTCAAAGAGTAGAATAATTGTATGGAGTGCCTTAGATTAGAATCAAAAATAAGTCTTGTGGAAATCATTGTTTATGGTGAAATTGTTTTTATTTATCGGTTCTATACGATACTGCAGTGATTTTGCGATAAATAAGTTGGTCAATAAATCGTATAACTTTTGATCTTAAAAAATAGGTGTGTATAAGTGGCTTAAAAGAGGGATGTTTAACGCGATCGTATATTCAATCGTATATATTTTTAATTCATCCCATATTTTCCCTAGCGTGAAAGTTATCAATCTTTTCGCTTATAGTTTAGAACATTGCTTCCTAACTATAACTGTGAACTCCCGTGCGAACCTTCTGCTTCTACTGTCAAATGCTTAACAATTGTTTTTATTCTGTGCTTAAATCTTGTTTTTTTTTTGCATGTTATTCCTATCATGATTTGGTTTCAGATGCACATGATGCCGCTGCACCACTTATTCCATTCATCATGAAATTCTTGTCTACAGATAATAATTCTATGTATAATATTTCCTGTTCGTATCTCTGGAGGATAAAATTCCTGATGCAAGAAATGTGTTTTATTTAAGACCTTGTTTCCGATTATGTCATATTACTTGGCAGCCAAATATCACCAGGCAGTGGTAGTTATTTTTTAGAGCGACTGCCAGTCAAGTCGGAGCTTGTCCAATTTCTCGCCCGCGTGCTCCAGCAGTCACGAATTGGTCGCTAGTATTTATGCTGTGATGTTAGCGCGTTCGATACGCAACAGCTTGGGAATTTTTAATCACAGTTTTGTCGGTGCTTTTGGGCTGAGCTTCAGGCCTCCTGCAGTGTAAGAACTATGTTATCCTTGAACGTTTCCTATTCTCATGAGATGTCAATTGGTGAAAAAAAACTTATGCCTATCCAAATTTTTGGTGATGGATTATCCCAAGTTTATCTTTTTCAGGTTTGTCTCACTAACTCCTGATTACTTGAAACTGAAAATTGACTCGGCATAGCGAAATACTTTCTGTTGGGGGAAAAAATCAGACAGGAAACTTTTTCTCGATTCTGAAGCGCCACTAAGCTTATTCAAGAAGTCGCTGCTTGAGAAGATGTACTGTAAGTAGTGTGCTGCATGAAAACAAGTAAATAGAAGGTTTCTTGACGGCGAAATTTATTTATTTCTACTGAAATTTAGAAAAAACTGATACACAGCTGGACCCGAAAAAAATTAATACGTATTGTTTACAAGGATCTCTGGTAGCCATTTAAGTACCCAAATAATTTAATAGTAAAATCGCACGTGATTTCAAAAATTTAGCGTAGGTAATTTAGAGAATTTAATTTCAAATCTAAGGGTAATAGTGGAAAGAATATTTTTGCGTCGAGTGATGTCTTTACGATGAATGATCATGATAAATGACTCCAGCGATTTTCATTTAGCATCTCACCCATGGTCCCAAAATGGGCAATGTTGCTGCCAGTGTCGGGACATTGAGGCCGCCAAGCCTTCTTCTGGGCGCAGTAAAAGGTCCGGTAATGATTGATACATTTGTTCGCTCCGACTCTTATCTTCTCAATTTGAAAGAACAAGCAGCAAGAATGTGTGTGTGTTTTGAGGCTTGGTGCTGTTCTTGTCATTGTGTTTGGTGGATGGTGGTGGTGAAGGGAGTGGAAGGTTGCCTCTGGAAAGAACATGAGGTTGGTTGTGTTGCCAAACATGTTGTCATAGATGATACCTGATTCAGGTATCTTGGGAACACTGGTCAAGATAGAACTGGCTTGTGGCCAAGATGCTGTCGATCACGATCTTGGAAAGCTGCTTTGTCATGAGAATTGTAGAGCATATGATTGTTGGTCGCTCCATTGATTTACTGCAATTTTTAAATGAGAAACTGGGATAATTGACTAAAATGTGTATTTAGACTAATTTATAATGAAGGTGAATGTCTTGCATATTAGCTGAGAACATTTCATTGTAGACAGAAAATTTTATAGCTGTTGAAAGTTACGCTTCCAGTCTTCTTTTGAGTTAATAATAATAATAATAATAATAATAATAATAATAATAATAATAATAATAATAATAATAATAATGCTGATAATGATAAAAAAATAATAATATTAACAATAATTATACGTCAATTTTTTTTTCTTTTTAGCATGCCTAATTTTTTACACGAAAGGTCTATACAAAATTGATTTTTAAAAGGTAGCTTTTCACTGTTAACGCGTCGGAGAAGAAAAATGAACAGTATTAGAAAAAATTTTTTCTCCTAAATGTGGTCAAAATATTGACCAGCACGTAGGTCGCAAAAACTTCTTCCGGTGACGATTGGGGTGCGATAATCTCGAGGTGCGCATTGTTCTCACTAATAGTTGCTTAAAACACTGCCATTCTGTGGGCTTTTTGGAAGTCCTTAATAAATATTGATGGTCATATCCATGGCAACCCACAAGCCGCAGCTCAAGTGACTTCAAGAAGATTATCGCAGCGGGGCATTTAAAAATCGGAGGTAAAGTCACCAAATGATAATTATAAGAGCCGCCAAAATATTGAATTTAGGGATTTCACTTACTAAACTTCAATAAGATGGGACTGAGGTGAAAACACGATCATATGCTACCTCAAGTCAAAGTCAAGTCTCCAGAGGTCAAGAGCCCTGTAGCAAGCTATCGGACTTCAAAAGATTATTAAAATCAATATTCAATTCGAGCTCAAACATGCGTGAGATCAGGCCCTGAGATTAACTTCGTGACATATGTCTTAGGGATGTCGCAAGCTTCAAATAAGAACAGATTTTCTCGTGTGACCAGCCATGCACCTCAGCGTGGCCTGGGACTGCTACGAAACATATTATACTTGGGAAACTATAAGTCGGCGCTGCGTGACCTGGGACTGCTACGAAACATATTATACTTGGGATACTATAAGTCGGCGCTGCGTGGCCTGGGACTGCATGGAACGAAACACATACCAAGGATGCTAATATTAGGATACTAAGCCAAACACGCATGGCTGGTCAATTTGACTCGCGTGTCTCTAAATTATACACTAATTTTCATCATTAGATTCATTCATGTATAACTATTTGAGCCATAGTATTTTACTGATTAGAATGTCCAAGAATTCATTTAAAGTAAACATGAGTGGCCCATGACCACACATAATTTCTTGTTCAGTTACGGAATTTCTTGGAGGTGTAAAGAGATGTGCAGTGTTATATACGAAATGAATGCTGTGTAAAAAAAATAGTATGGTGAAGTACGAAATCCTGAGCAGTTTTAAATAGCTAAAATGTCGTAGTGTGAAATGCTACCCAGTGGAAAATGCGTAACATGCAATGGTAAAATATGCTAATATCGTGAAATTTAAATGTGGCTTTGAAATTATATCATCAGAATTAAGCTAGCGCACATCGGAATTAAACAAGCGCACAAAGATTCACTAGCCACATGATGTAGATGATCGAATGAACCCTAGAACGAATCTGACGATACGGTATTGAAGCCTGCCACTATATGGATACCACTTCTTAATAAATATGTTCAATACGCATATAACGCGTTATCCTTGCGGCGACAGGCTAGAAACTCTTTAAAATAAATGCAACGCCGTGCGACACTGTGGTTTTTGAACTCATTTATTTCTCAATAATATCGTAAAAAAATATTAGGCACATTGTTAAATTGTGGAGAATGGTTCTAAATTTTCCAGGTTTAAAAAAAACTAATAACCTAGCTGCTATGCAAGTCAGTGTATATTGTGTTCATGACAATTCTGCTCGAAACTTGCATGTACCTTAAATATTGATATATTTAGTTATTAATATTTAGCTTTACATTTATTAATATTTATCTTGCATATAAATATTTATTTATATGTATTAAATTTATTTAAAATATTTTAGTAATTAAATATTCACCTTAAGTTACTAAATATATATTTCTATAATGTAACTAAATTATCATATTTATTCATTTTATTTATATTTAGTTACTAAATATGATAAAAATGGAAAATAAAATTTATGACGGCAGTTCGATGTCGAACAATTAATGAGGGCGCAGCTTTAAATTTTGTTTATTTAAAATAATCTAAAAGATCTGGATCACTTTTAATTCTTAGGAATATCTGGCGACACTTCAATCGAAAAATTTTTGTTGAAGAAAATAAATAGACAAAATTTTTCTTAGGAAAATGAAGTGATTGTTGTAAGATGAAAGCAGGGATTCCATGTGAATGAACATACAAGATAACAAAAAATACGAACTAATTAAGTCCGAAAATACGTTGAGCGGTTATTCAAAATGAAAATATTTAGGAATTTTAGTTTAAAGGCCAATATTTGAAACTGGAAACTTATGGAGATTCGTGCGGAACAACGAAGAAAAATTTATCGTTCACATCTCAGCGGTGGCTAATTTGAACATTTAAAGAAAATATGCTTGATTTCGGTAACGTATTGGCAGCGTCAAAATATTTGCGTCCAAAATTATTTTCATCACAATAATTTGTTGACAATTTTTTCTCTTGAAATATCGGGAGCCGAGGAATAATTATATATACCAAAATGTAGTTAAAATATGCAGTTGAAAAATGGGGTTTTGCTTTAACTATCGCAAGAAATAAAAATCGTGTCAATTCATGAGTTCATGTCTGTGATGGACGATAATTTAAGAAGACAAACTCACAACAACTATTTTGTAATTCGCCGTCTCAAATTTGTTCTCTGTCGGCGAAATAGAAAATTCTGGTAAAAGACAACCTCTGCAAGCTACAAATAATTTTTCATACGTATAATTAATTGCATTAGGCATTCCGGCAGTTCTATACAAAACTAAACTTAAGCTTGCGGATCTTCGACCTTTTATTTATTTTGCAATAAATTGTATGCTTAGCTTAATTAATGTCGTATCAAAAATGGTACAAAGACTTATTCTTTACTGTTTTATTGCTTAAAATCGTATTAAATGGAGATAAATGTTTTAAAAACTAAGACGTGCATTAATTTCTGTGTTGGATAGCGCATAAATAAGTTTTTTCTCTCGCATCCATGTTGAATTTTCCGGTGTGAGGTCCTCGTGACAACTTCATCCGCCGTAACTTGCTTGCAACGAGCCAAGTTCGGCCTGAGCACCGCATGCTGCACGGAGGGACGCTCTAACTCATGCAAGTGCGCCTCATGGGGGCTGATATCTCGGTGTCATATGAGTGCTGTCACCTGCTGACGCGTTAGCCAACTCACCACGGGAGTAATGCACGACCACAGGTTGAGGGCACCAGCCCCCCGGTCTGGCATACCTTGTCCCCCGTTGTCAACACGCCCTCAGTTGTCTCGGCGAACAAGATTGCGGCGCGGGAAGCCGTTCTAGGGGTCATCTCCTAAGCCCTGGGTCTCACGCGACAAGTCTTTCGCTTGAACCGCAATAACATCCACTCTATGGAGTGATACAAAGTGTCCCTGCGGTTGCACCCCGGGCAACTGCATGTTTATCGCCTCATGAGGCTGCGTGACACTGCTTCTTCTTGCCTCTCTCGTGCCGAAGATCCTGCCGCTCGACGTACGTTCCAGTGGCTGGTACACGCTGCTAATCCCTCTGTGCTGCACACCGGGGGCGTCTGTTTAGCTCCTCCTTTGTGAAGGACAAACAACTTATCAGGTCCGCTCCCTGCCGCTGCAGACTGGTCGGAGGGCAGATTCTGGGCGGATCTGCGCTTACGAGGACACTGCTGTGGCGACCACTGCGAACTCAGCGGGTCTTGAGCACGACCCAATAGGTTGTCAGACAGACCCAATGATAGAATGAAGGGCGGGTATGCCACGAGACCCCTTACTGTGCCAGATCTGTGGGCGGTACCCATCCGCTGTGATCAGGCCGATGTGTTCGCTGCATGAACGCCGCGCGCCGACATCACGTCGCCAGTCTCTCACGCAACTTCGTGGCGCAAGCAACCGTTTTGGTTTCAAATTCACTGGTGGTCTTGAGTGACTATTTATGTGGTGTCTTTCATGTGACAGTGAGGACAGCAGCTTCCCGAAAAATGTTGAGCCCATTTGTAGACTCAAGCCACGTAGGTTCATTAATGGGTCATAAAATAGGTCCTTCAGCCCATCACATGGGCGCTGAAAGCTTAGGCCACGCTCAGGCAAACCAGTACAACAACGGCTATGGAATGACACACCCGTCCATGCATCCAAGCTCCATGGCGTACTCTAGAGATATATTTTTTAGGCGTGATCATATGGCCCCGCTAGGTAGTTTAGGAGGCCATGATTTCAACCAACAACATCATCACCACACGGCAATGTTTGGAGCGACGTTAGCACCCGACACGCCAAGCGTCATGTTCCCAGGACTCCATGAACATCACCAACACAACATGAACAGACTGGCGGGTATGGACTGGCCCCACCAGCACCAGCAGTTCCATCATGGTGTAAATCCTATGAACATGGGCCCCATGGGAGCAACACATTCACCCGGTGCCTTTTTCCGATACATGAGACAGCCAATAAAGCAGGAGTTGTCCTGTATGTGGCTAGATCAAGACCAACCTTCACCAAAGAAGCCTTGCAATAAAACTTTTGGAAGCATGCACGAAATTGTGACACATATAACAGTTGAACATGTTGGTGGGCCTGAGTGTTCTTCTCATGCGTGTTTCTGGCAAAATTGTCCTCGGAACGGCAGATCTTTCAAAGCAAAGTACAAACTTGTGAACCATATCAGAGTGCATACTGGAGAAAAACCCTTTCCGTGCCCTTTTCCAGGATGTGGAAAAGTTTTTGCACGATCGGAGAACTTGAAAATACACAAGAGAACACACACAGGTATGTAATTTCAAAAATTTAAGCATGATGTCATTTCATTTAACTGATATTAATACTTCTCTATGCCCAATACAGGATGTCGATAGGAATTATCATAGCAATTATGAAAATTAAAATTACAGACCATTAAGGATAATTTTCCATAAATGCATGATTATTGTGTCCATGTGATTAATATGTAGTGTTTAAGTACAAAGTTCAAAGGCACATTTAAACTTTATATTCTCCAATTTTATCATTAGGTTTACATTCATGATTTGCAATGTTTCGTAGCACTTTATGAGAAATTTTCATAATATAACATTGCTATATGTATTTTTGAATATTTTATTAAACCAACAATTTCAACAAATTAGCAAATATTAGCTTTACCATGGTGTACACGATTTCAAATGATGAAAAAATATATAATTTTAAATGGGTTTTAGTAGTGTAAATATTTAGCAATTTAACTGCAAGGATCAATTCCATCCGAACTTTCTGTACTTTACATGAAGACTCAAACTGTTAATAATTACCTAATATAGCTCTCGGTTATTATTAAATTTTTATATGCATGTTTGATTAGCTATATTATAAGATCCCTTTCCACAAAATTATAACAATATAATTAATTTTGTCACATATTTCTATCAATTAATAAGTTGGGAATTTGCCTAATAAATGTGATTGCTTCATGCTATAAATGACTGGAAATCATTGATATCTCTTATTTATTCATATTATTTCATATTATCATTCATTAACTCATTTATATTCATGAGTTAGCTTAATTGTGATATTTTCATAATTTAGATGTCCGAGCTGCAGATGGCTTAGCGCCAGCTGTTAGATAATACTCGTTCATTGGTTATCATAATCTGGATCAATCACATCAAATATCATATCAATTTATTAATTGCCAACGAAAAGTTGACAATAATCAAACAATAATTTCAAATTGACTGGCGGCAATTTCAGTATTTTAGTAATTACAGTCGCAAATTAAAAGATAAAGTTCACAACATAATAGTATATTAATCTCACGTTAATCAAATGATACTCTGACATTATTGCTCGTCCATATAAAAATGTATATAAGGTAAAATCAAACACTTGCTCATGCCTATAAGGCATAGAAGAAATAATTATGTAAACGAAATACAAATAATTGACATCACAAGCCTAGCTCCGACTAAAGCTCTGGGATATATTTAGCTCACATTTATGATTCATTGGCGGGAGTAGGAAGTGCATGTATATATAAATTTTAGACACAAAAATTTTCTACATAGACCAACCAAGTGTAACAACGCTATGGCTTTTGACTCACGAAGCTATACGTTAAATTTTGTTGATAGAAATTTTAGAATGATTCTAATTTTCGTACAGAAAATTATTTAAGCGAATAAAACTAATTTTGAATTTTTCAATGGGTTTAATTTATTGAAGAAAAGAGCGGTTGTTTGTATAGAATCAGTCGATGAATTGCTAACATTTTCAATATTTGATACTCACCTGAATTAAATAAACGATGTGACTTCCTTCGAAGTATTTAAACCATTTGTCTGTATATAATATATATCGCGTAGTTTTTATCACTTATTAGCATTTCAACGCCTGACAAACAAACGGTTTTCCATTTTTACAACGGCTTGTCATTATTTAACATATGGAATAAACAGAAGTTGCAGCAACACTCGCTACTTATTTGTGTACCATGGCAGTCTGACAAAAGAATTACTCGCTTTAAACTTCACTGTAAAGGAAGTAAAAATTGTTATGTCTAGTTTTCTCTGCGTACATTTAAAAGTAAGTTTAGTTAAGGAAAAATCGGTCGCTGTGGCCACTTGGGAGCAGCTCAGGTAGAGGCTCGTGGTGGCACGGCGCAGCTTGCGGTCTGTTCTAGACGCTGGAACTTCATCAGAGAAGACGATGTGAATGAAGGCCATGTTAATTTCAACAGTCCATAAAACCATCGCTAAAGACTACACCGTTTTGGTCTGTTCAGGCAGATACAGAAAAAAAGAAGCCTAGCCTACGTACTTACGATGGAGCAATATCCTTCCGGTTTTTTGAGTTTTTTTTTTTTGTTTTCCAAAAATTTCGCAGATTTAATTATATTGTGAAGTGTGTGAAGTGAAACTCTAAAGTAATATTTTTCCAGGTTCGCAACGATCTAATATAATTTAATTTTTCTTATGTATTCCTCTTAACATTAAAATTTTATTTGACCAGATTTAATTATGCCGTAGTTGTTCCCGCATTTACTAAATATTCGAAAAAAAACACGCCACCGGGCTGACAGTAACCGTCCGTATCTCTGCCGTTTCATCATCTGCAATGGAAATAGATTTCCGGAGATTCATTTACTAAAAACTCAATCAAAAATCGCAACAAAACTATACAGCACGTATTCATTAGAATATTCAATAAGACTTTTGTCTAGTGAACATCAATTTAATTCACATAAAAAGGTTCAGTTACGCCACAAATTCACCAAATGAATCTCGACTATTATTGATGTCATTCGTGCACGAATAATAAGCAACTTAAAGCAACTTAAAATATTTTATTAACACCAAACTTATTTAAAATTAGCTTTCCATTTAGAAAAACAATTCCATTTTCAAGAATTACCATTAAACGTTTTGCTCTTTCCAACCTTTTCGACAGTTACGTTAATTACATCTTTTCAAAATTCCGTTATAGAGAGATTTTATTGAATTTAAAACGCAGCCTTCAACTTGTTCGGCCGCTTCTTGAAGAGAGCGCCGGCGACGAAGCTCATTTTGCGTGTAGCGGCGCGGATTCTCGTGTGTTTGGTAATCTGGGGTCTAAGTTAGTGAGGGGAGTCTACAATCGATGTGAGGGAGAGACCCTTGCACACAGACACTCCCTCGCTGGTTGTGATCCCTCACGCTCGAAGCTGCGATATTGCAAGTGCCGCTTGCTCTCTCTCCTCCCGCCCTCACGTCACGCCGCCATGCTGCTGTGTCACCTACTCTCTGTCCCCTCTTTTTACCTCGTATTTACCCCTCTCCTCCCCTCACAATATTTGCCCCCTCTCCTTCCCTCACAATATATGTCCCTCTTCTACCCTCACAATATTTGCCCCCTCTCCTTCCCTCACAATATTTGCCCCTCTCCTTCCCTCACAATATTTGCCCCTCTCCTTCCCTCACAATATTTGCCCCTCTCCTTCCCTCACAATATTTGCCCCTCTCCTTCCCTCACATATGCCCCTCCTTTTCTATCATTATATTTTACTTCAAATAGAGGAGTGTTAATTATTGACAAAAATTAGCACTCCTTGGGGCCAATGATTAACATTATATGGGCTAATGATTTGGGGCCAATAATAAAGACTCGAGGAGTATTAATTATTGGCCCCAAAATTTTAATTATTGGCCCCTCATAGGTACGATTAGGATAAATTAAATCGAGAACGATGCAAAGATAATTTCTACACATGAAGTTTTTTTATTTGGAATAAAGATAATCAACAACGTCTTCAAGGATACGTCGATGATAATAAATAATGTCGCGCTATTTTTAAAAATTGTTTTCTTAGTTTAAATCTAATAAATTTTTGAACATAGTTAACATACTAAAATTTTATGTATACATCAAACTTAATAAAAGCCTTCACAAATCAGCAAGCTAATAATTATATTTGTTGCTCCAGAGCTTTCTTACTTTGTAAACATTCCACAATCTATTCATGGTCTAAATATTAATTCTTTTAATTTCCTGTGAAAAACCAACATCGAGTTAGCTATCTTTTTCGAAAAAGGGTAGAAACGGGCAGCAAATAATTTTCTGATATCAGTGATAGGTAGTTTTACCAATATGGGATATATACTCGTATGTCCGCAGTAAGTGATACTGTCGCCTGCTGAAAACTTCAGAGGGAGGTTGTTCACTAGCTTAATTACTCGGCATGCCTGCGATTATCTTTTTATTTTTGACAGTAACGGATTCTCGATGATCCAACATGTGGGATGATCCAACATGTGTCCGCCGTACGTACAAGACGGGTTACCGTCTTACGTTCAAGACGGGCTAACCGTCATACCTGCATGTACGTTCAAGACGGGCTTCCGTCGCACGTACATACATGGCGGGCTCCCATCGCACGTACATGACGGGCTCCCGTCGCACGTACATGACTGGATACCGTAATACGTTCAATAGTCATTATGTCGTCATTCGTCCAGGTTGCCTCCATCAGGCCCTATAATCGCTGTGTAATTGCTAGACTCAGATGTGACAAGCGTCCACTGGCACATTGTTTACCACAAACCACCCCGCACCACAACACAAATTAGTCCCATCAGATCTCATCAAAAAATCTGTTGATGTTGATGCTCTTCGATTAAGAATCACGGCACGTGTCGCGGCCTTATTGTTCTTCATCAAGACCTGGACACAAACTCATGCAACGCTTCAGATTAGAAGCGTTTGTTAGCATTCATGTCCAGAAAATAGAAACTCTTAATATATCAGTCTCGTTCTCTCTGTCTATACCAGTCTTTGATCCGGGTTATGTTGAAGGATCAATGATAAGCATTTATCTGGAATGCGAGAAATTGTTGGGAGATGTAACCGCTCGTAACTACGCAGCCATCCGCTTTGATGTGTCCACCCATGATCCAGGTTAGCGAGAGAACTATTAATAAGGAACATTATTGCTCGGCTCTACAGACAAGGAATATAAAGTTCTGAGATGGAGGGCGAGATAGTGGCCTTTAGATTCGGCCGCCGCTCGCGCTGCTGCCCAGGTTAATAAAGATCATAACGTCGTCTGTTCGCAGGTAACCGCGACGAACTGATGAACATGGTTTTATTTTTTGTGTATGTTTTGAAAAGTTTTTAGAGTTGAAGGGATTTATCTATTTATAAACTTATTATATATCTATTGGCCTTTAAATTGTATTTTATGAAAGTATTTGCAAAACCTTGAAATAACCTACCCTAGAGGCAACCAAAATTAATTATTTTTATCGTATGCTAATAGAAAAATCATATCAACGAATTAATTATTAGTTAATTCCAATATTTACTTATTTATTTAATTTTTAATATCAAAATTTTATCGAATAAGTCCACCTACTTTTTGTTCAGTAAATCTCTCTCAACTTTATTATTATTGTTTGAAACGTTATGTTTCTCATCCAACTTGCCATTCACCGGTAACGTTTTATCGTACTCTTGAGTTTTGCCGTTATTACCCGACAAATATCGTGAATCTAACGTAAAATGACCGTGAATATTTTTATGTTTATAACGTCACAAATGATGCGTGTTTTTTCAGTGATGCATGATTTTCTCGCTGGCGCCATGATATTCATAAAATTTCCAGTAGTTCGTGGTTAAGCCTGTAAGATGCGTAACGAGACATTGACGTTGCCCACAACACTACCTGTGCTACGGAATGTCCTGGCTAGGATAATTAGATGTTTTTTTGTAGGACATGAGTCGAGATATACAGAGGAGACCGCGCTGTGTGATAGCCTCTCTTGAATTTGTGTGCGATCTCACCAGCAGATAAGGTGTCCGAGACCTGCGCTACATTCACGCTCATGATGATTAAACTCATACATTGGAATGTCAACAAGATGATAAAATTATTCTTTGGAATTTCTAAATGATGGTAAACTAACATGAATTGGAATATCATCTTGAGGGGTAATTCCGTCCAATGAAATATATTAATGATGGTTTAATAAAAAAACGGGAATGTCTATATTGGAATGTGTACTTCATGTTTACTTCCAAAAAGAGGAATATTCAATTGATGCTGAAATATGTATATAGGAATAACTATATGTTGGTTGAATGAAAATTGAAATATCTACGTGATGGGTAAATCCATACAGGGGAATATTTACCTTATGTTTAAACCCATGTGAAGTGGAAAGAAATCCATTCAATATCTACTTGTCTGCTTGTTTTCAATGAATACATTGATTAAAAACGTAGACCTGTTCTAGCATTCAAATCCATTAGATGAAATTGTTGACGATTGAATATTTTTTATTGACATTTAGTCACGATGTCTGCATAGCCTCATGTAAATTTACTTTATTTGTTTCTGTGCTAAAGATAAATTTAGTCTACATGTACATTTTATTCGCTTTTCTGCAAATTAGTGCAAGTGAGACACGCGTATTCTGAAGGTGTTTGCGAAGTTGCAGCTGTGCGTGCTCTGGAACAACAGGAAGTGAAGTTAGCTCTGATGCTTCTTATCTGACATAATAGTTTCCGATACGCGAATATCCTACAAATGAACGGATATTGTTAAGTGGTCGCCTATTTCTATGTACTCGAATTTACTGAAGGCTGCTTGGTCGAGAATGATGCCAGTATTGGAGCTTCAAATGAAAACTCGGGTTCGTCGTCAGGATAGCGGCAAATCCAACGAAATTATCAAAAAGACCTCAACCTTGAATATTATTAATATAATTGCTTGCTAAAAATATATAGAATTCATTTGAATTGTTGTTTGTGGAAAATTTCATAAAACGCTCGAAAATACAGAGTATTCTTATTGTTTGTAATATTTCCATGAGATTTTTAGAGAACAAAATTGGTTAATTATGTTAACAAATAATTAAGAACATTTAGTTATTTACATCAGGATCACTTATTGTTCACATTTATTTTGTTCGGATCAGAAATCAGGCTAGGCGTCATTGATGGCTTTTCCCGTTCGTCAATGTGAACGCAAATTCCGATCCTACCGCAAATCCCGCAAATCCTCCTAATTGAAGGATCCTTTAAAACCCAACAGGACTGACGACCAAATCCCTCCTATACATCAATGCTGCGTGCTGTACAAATGCAGCGGTGAACCACACCTCTCCACATATTTGTAAACCCTCTGATATATTGAACGTTGTAACAGACCTACAAGTGTTAAAAATTACTCACAAAATTTCCAGATAACGTTGTTGGCTGTATCAAAATATAACTTATATGAAGGAAACTAATTACTTTGGAGTAGAGATAAGAAGAAGTTTTTAATAGTTGTAATAATAGCTATAATAAGGATCGGAATAGCTAAACCCAAAGAGTTGAACGGTTGAAAGCTACTGGTTTGTCACCTATAGGAATTTACGTTAAAAAATTTTCACTCGCCATTCATTAAAATCTTATGAAGTTGTAATTTTCATATTCGATATGTACAAGGCATGACTTTATTTAATGTGCATGGGCAGTAGGACCTTTCAATTATTATAAAATTCATCTAATTATTAAGAATTTAACTCCAAGATGTTATAATTACAATCTTTTTCTCAAACCAATTACAGTCTTTTGCTGTAGGGTTAACTGCCACGCGACTTATTCGAGTCATACGAGCCTGTATTATTAAAATAAACTCACGACGTTGTGTAAATAAACTATACAGATAAACTAGGGCTCATTAGTACAAGATTTGAATGTCCAGCTTCGTAGCGACTTCCTCAGGACGACGCGTAAGCAGGAAGCAGCCCAGCGATCATCCTCGTCGTTCAAGAACCATTCACATCGATCATTTCCAATTAGTATCGTATGACATTTATTTTTATTACATGCACTTGTCAAAATTTAACGTTCATTCATAAAAATACATGCTTGATACAGTTGCATTTGGATTTATAGGACTAAACTATATGCAAATGTACGAGGTCTAACTAAATTATAAATATTAATTCTATAGTATTGGTATTTTTGTACTTTATTTTGTTCATGGTACGACTACTTGAATCCACCCGAAGAAAATATGCACGCTGGAAATTAGAGGTATGAAGATAGTGAGTGATTACCGCTATGTGAGACGGATTACAAGCAGCGATAACATGATGCGACTGAAAGGGTGAGATAAGACACTGACTGAGAGGGATGAAGTAAGAGAAGGGATGGGAAAACGTGTGAGAGAGGGGTATACGAGGAAGATTATTGGAATGAGTTGACTTTCATTCATTCCTTTTCCTCATTCCTCACTTCAGAGGAATGAGGAGAGTAAGAGGAATGAGAAGGAGGAGATGAATGAGAGGGATGAGAGGGCTGTTCCAGCGCGCCTGGGAAGGTCTGCAAGCTATCGATTCTGCCGCGAACTCCTGCTGAGCTGACGACTGCTGCTGCTGCTGATGTTGCTGCTGCTGCTGCTGCTGATGTTGCTGCTGCTGCTGATGTTGCTGCTGCTGGTGCTGCTGCTGCTGATGTTGTTGCTGCTGCTGATGTTGCTGCTGCTGCTGATGTTGCTGCTGCTGCTGCTGCTGATGTTGCTGCTGATGTTGCTGCTGCTGCTACTGCTGCTGCTGCTGCTGCTGCTGCTGCAGCTGCTGATGTTGCTGCTGCTGGTGCTGCTGCTGCTGATGTTGCTGCTGCTGCTGATGCTGATGTTGCTGCTGCTGCTGCTGATTTTGCTGCTGCTGATGATGTTGCTGCTGTTTCTGCTGGTGCTGCTGATGTTACTACTGCTGCTAATGTTGCTGTTGCTGCTGATGTTGCTGTTGGTGCTGATGTTGCTGGTGCTGTTGCAGCTGATGCTGGTGCTGCTGCTGATGTTGCTGCTGTTTCTGCTGGTGCTGATGTTGCTGCTGCTGATGTTGCTGCTGCCGCTGATGTTGCTGCTGCTGATGTTGCTGCTGCCGCTGATGTTGCTGCTGCTGATGTTGCTGCTCCTACCGCTGTTGCTGCTGCTACAGGTTATAATTGGCATCAAATCGTTGGTTATAAACGTATAACGTACTATATAGGTAAAAGATAGAATGACATTTGCTAATATTGTATGCTATAGTATAAGGCAGCATGGCACTAATCATTAAATGTATGTGACTTTGGTGAAATAATTCAAAAACGAATTAAACAATTTCCTTTATTACTTTGTTAACTTGACTGAATTTAGAAGTGTTGATCATTAATTTAAGTTATATGGAAGTACAAATTTTGTCTTGATATAATTCGCAACCGGGAAAATCTTCACTCATATTTAATGGCTTCATGCTTTATCCCTTGTAAGTAACTGTTCAAGCAAAAAAATATTAACCATTCAAAATTATTAATATTCAGTACTTCTTCATGACCATACGAGATATTTATTTTCTGTACATTAGGCAACTAACATATGGAGTGTAGAAATATGTATTCATATTTTCCCACATTAATAGTAAATTATTATAATTTGAGTGGTTCAAAAGAATATTCACGATCATTCAGAGTAATAAAAAAAAGAAAATTCAAGTCATTAAAAAGTATTGATAAGAGTCGTAGATAAATTCTATGAATAACGTTGCAGAAACAGCTAGAGAGCAAAGTTTATGGAGTAAAGAGAAGGTTTTGAAAATTTGGTGTTTACCTTAGGAGGAGAAGATGAACAAAATATGATCGAACTGAAATTAAAGAAAACTTCGGATATTCAAGCCATTATAAAGCCATCAGTAGCAATGCAAATTTGTATTATATCACAAGTGCAAGCTTATTCACTATAAATAGCCTCGCAAAACGAGCCATTTTCACTATTTAAATTCTTTCGAGACGGGCAAACTTATTCACTGTAAACTGCGTCGAGAAGCGAACCTTATTCACAACGAACTGTTATATGAAATAAAACCTTATTCATTGCAAAGTATTTCCTTGAAGGGCAAACTTATTCCCTATAAATTGCCCCATGAAGTGAACTCTTCAAGTCGCGCTATTCTGCACGGCGCTAAGAGAACAGCGTACGGCCGTAGCGCCATGAATGCCAAGGGCCCTCAGCGGATTACACCCTCGTTATTTAACGTCAACTTTTCCGCTCGATTGGCCAGGAGCGGCAGAACTAACGATGGCAGCGGCGTGACAGCGTCGCGCTCTCACGCTCCCAACCTGCCTGCCCACGGTCTGAATTGTGCGACGTTTTGGTGCATTTCAGGTCACTGCTTCGTGATCTTTTAGGATTTTTACAAACCTTTATACTCATTATTCTACTTTTAAATCGTTACTCTATTTTAAAATTTTTTGCAGTTTTTATTCAATATTTAATAGACTCAGTTTTATTTATTATTATTTTTTTAGTCCTCCATGTTCGTTATTCAGTGAATTGTAACATTGCACTGCAAATTCCATTTTAAATAACCGTAGTATTTGAGATTTGAATTTTAACAACCTCCGTAGCCTCAAATGAAACTCTCACTCTTCTGTGGTGAAATGGCTAAAGAATGTAGAGCGCTGAGCTCTTCTGAACATTCTTACCAGCCTGCTTGTGTTCAGCCTGCTTGTGTTCAGCCTGCTTGTGTCCAGCCTGCTTGTGTCCAGCCTGCTTGTGTCCAGCCTGCTTGTGTCCAGCCTGCAATTTCGAAGCCTCATGTAGGCGTTCATCAAGCCAGCGTCGGCCAAGCCTGCTTTCACTAAGCCTGCGTTCATCAAACCAGCGTTTGGAAAGCTTTGTTTTTTTCCAAGCCAGCGTTCATCAAGCCAGTATTTTCCAAGCCAGCGTTCACTAAGCCAGCGTTCATCAAGCCAGCATTTTCCAAGCCGGCGTTCACTAAGCCAGCGTTCATCATGCCAGTATTTTCCAAGCCAGCGTTCACTAAGCAAGCGTTCATCAAGCCAGCGTTCGCTAAGCCAGCGTTCACTAAGCCAGCGTTCGCTAAGCCAGCGTTCACTAAGCCAGTGTTCACTAAGCCAGCGTTCACTAAGCCAGCGTTCATCAAGCCATCATTTTCCAAGCCAGCGTTCACTAAGCCAGCGTTCATAAAGCCAGTATTTTCCAAGCCAGTGTTCGCTAAGCCAGCGTTCATCAAGCCAACATTTTCCAAGCCAGCGTTCGCTAAGCCAGCGTTCGCTAAGCCAGCGTTCGTTAAGCCAGCGTTCACTAAGCCAGCGTTCGCTAAGCCAGCGTTCACTAAGCCAGCGTTCACTAAGCAAGCGTTCATCAAGCCATCATTTTCCAAGCCAGCGTTCACTAAGCCAGCGTTCATCAAGCCAGTATTTTCCAAGCCAGTGTTCGCTAAGCCAGCGTTCATCAAGACAGCATTTCCCAAGCCAGCGTTCACTAAGCCAGCTTTCATCAAGCCAGCATTTTCCAAGCCAGCGTTCACTAAGCCAGCGTTCATCAAGCCAGTATTTTCCAAGCCAGTGTTTGCTAAGCCAGCGTGCATTAAGCCAGTATTTTCCAAGCCAGTGTTCACTAAGCCAGCGTTCATCAAGCCAGCATTTTCCAAACCAGCGTTCACTAAACCAGCGTTCATCAAGACAGCATTTTCCAAACCAGCGTTCACTAAGCCAGCGTTCATCTAGCCAGCATTTTCCAAGCCAGCGTTCACTAAGCCAGCGTTCATCAAGCCAGTATTTTCCAAGCCAGTGTTCACTAAGCCAGCGTTCATCTAGCCAGCATTTTCCAAGCCAGCATTCACTAAGCCAGCGTTCATCAAGCCAGCATTTTCCAAGCCAGCGTTCTAAGCCAGCTGAGCGTCGCGTCGTGCGCTTGTCGCGCGTCACGCGCAGTTCAGCGCCGTGCTGTTGTGGCCAGACGCGCCCCCCGCGGCGCGTCGCACGTGGCACCTCCGCCCCCTTCCTTTCTTTCTTCTTTTGAGAACTTCTCTACATCATTTCTTATTTTCATCATTGCACATTTTTTATTAATGTTCCTTCTTTTTATCAATGTTGTCTTTCTTCTATATTTTTATGCTGTCAGTGTCCTCTTTTGTTATAGTTGAATACGGCATACTGTATAAATATCAATTTTAATCTGGCTTAATCCTATTTCCAATGCTATTTTTATCTAAAAGCTAACTCTCATCATCCCATTAAGAATTTAATAATTTAATCCTAGGTTTAATATACGTCGTTCATTGAATAAAAATGTCTCACATTAATATTTTGTGTAGTCAAGGCGATTTATTTCCGTCTTAGTTTAGAGCTCACGAGTTTGATGTAGCGGCGCGCGAGCCAAGCGCTCTAGACAGCTCTCGACTTCTTTGAGTTGCGTTTGGATGAGTGCCTCTAGAGTGCACTTGGCTGCCATCAAGGGCTCTCAGAGTACACTTGGTAGCCATAAAGAGTACTCAGAGTACACTTGGTTGCCCTCAGGAGTTCTTAGAGCTCACTTGGCAGCCCTCAGCCAAGCCCTCTTGCGCAATTACCGAGCAAACGCGAATTAAGGAAGAATGGCTATTGGGAGTCGTTAAATTATCAAATGTGTTAGTCAGGAGGTCTTCTTAGTGAATGATTTTACACGACTGCACCATAAATATTAGGATAGTCGAGTTTTTGAATTTGTATTGGGAAGACTCTGGATGAGTCAAGTGCTTTAATACGATTAAGTGAAGCAGCGTTCAAATCATCGAGAATTCGATACATTGTTCCATTGAATATATTAATGAGCGTTTCTACAAAACGAAAATTTTAAAATTATTACTAGTTTTACAATAAAGTAACCTTTTGCGGTAATAACACAGAGGTGTCATTTTGGGAAACGGTTTATTTTAACAATAATTTTACTATGGTAGGTCTTCCTTCCATTTGGCACATGTTTTATGTTGACACTTTTTATTTGGCATTTGTTACATTTTGGCGCACGTTGTATTTGGCTAGCATTTAATTTTAGCAGACGTTGTATTTGGCTAGCGTTTCACTTAAATTGGCAGACATATTTTAGCTAGCGTTTAATTTTAGCAGACTTAGTATTTTGGCTAGCGTTCCATTTTGGCAGACGTATTTTGGTTAGCGCAGAATTTTGGCTGAAGTTGTATTTTGGCTATCGTTTCAATTTAGCAGACGTTGTATTTTAGCCAGCGTTTAATTTTAGCAGACGTTATTTTGATTCACGCGCATTGTTGTGCCGGCGGCTGGTTGATGTGGTGCAGAAGCAGCGCACACTCTTGATCGTCAGCGCCTTGTAATCTCAGCTTGATATGTTAACCGCGCTTCACTAAACTCATTACGAGGAGAAAAGGGCGCATTTTTTAGTACAAAATGCTTTTTGAACACCACGACTCCAGCACGAGGCAAATACCGAACTATTGAACGCTCTTTAACTGTAATATGCGACACATGTTGAACCATCCACCGCTGTTGCGCAGTGACAGCGGCAGCAAAATGAGGGGACCAGGTACGAGGGTTCGAGCCCTGGTGTATACTCGGTACAATTTCCGATGTCGCTTTTGAGCAGCGCTTGGAAGCCGTTGAGGGTAGTGCATCGGCATTGTCGTGGGTTGCACCCAAAACAACTACCGGTACGTGGTACCTGAGAAGATTTTAAGGCTTGTAGCATGAGGCCGTGCATTTTGAACCGCCCTATGCCCTTTAATTGGCGATTGCATGAACGTTGAAACACTTTTTCGCATGAGCGTTGAAACACTTTATGCACGAGGGTTGAAGCACTTTTTGCACGAGAGTTGAAACACTTTTTACGTCAGCGTTGAAGCATTTTTTGCATGAGCGTTGAAACACTTTTTGCATGAGGGTTGGAACGCCTTATGCATGCATGGGGCACGAATACTGCACATGTTAATTATAACACAAAGTTTGTGAAAAAAACGTGGCACAGTACCTGAAAAATGTTTGAGCTTGGATACAGCATTCAGACCATAGACGTCTTGCTGTGAACTCTCTTCCCGACAATTGTCCATTTCTGCTTAATCATTAATTTCACTTAATTTTGTAGCGTAATCTTTTACTATCTAAGTAATCTTTTACTTACCTCCATGTCCCACATATCTATGCGTTCCCTATTGATTCAAATCTTACTTTTATTTATCATCTAATGCTTGATCATATACCTAATTACTTTATATTATATCTTCGATAACTAATTGATTTTCCCGTGCTTGGTCGTTCTGTAGACCTGAGCTTATGGTGGCTCAAGCGGCCAATAATAATTTTTTTTTCTTGTTTCGCCACATTGGAAGGATCTCGCGTGGCGTGATTTATTATTATTTGGACTGTGTTGTGTTTTGTACGGCGGGGTTGAGGGTTGAATTTACGGCGTGGCCTGTCCTTTTTGTAGTAGGTCTTCTGCTTTGTGATCTCCCAGCGATACTGCAGATCTCATGTACAGAGCAAAAAGTTCGCAAGCCTCACTGTAACCTTAACAAAACAGCTTTGTTTTGACCTCTAGAAAATCTAAGAGGTTTGTTTGATCTCGACAAAATCTAAGAGCTTTTTTTTTGACCTCAATATAATCTGAGAGTTGAATTTCGGATTTTTGGCCGTCTTGCCTCGTTACTTGTTTCAGCAAAACATTACTAAAATTCTAGGTTTCTTGTTATCCTCACAGAACATTGAGGTGTGAACCAGTTTCCGAGAATTTTTATCAATATTTTTAAAATAGACTAAATAATTGCTGGCAGCAAATAAATGAGAGCAATTCGAAGCTATTTGCACGCTCTTTTGTAGAATGTTTCTATATAATTTAATTATACCTAGACGAAGGCAGTAACTTCTATTGTACTTCTTAAAGCATCAATTTTGCAGTCCACATGCGACTGCTGCATGGAATTTGCACGCGTGTTCACGCTCAGTTTGCTCGCATGCGCTGCTGAGAACCAAGGCGCGTGTCGGCGTCATGAAGACGTAAGCAGCTACCCGGCTGTCAGGCTTTGAATTACACGCGCATTTGTTAGGAGTCAAAGGCAAAAATTCCTCTTGAAATCATTAGAGCATTCCAAGTCATTGTCGAGCCCAAGACCTTTGAAGAGCAGCGCCGATACCACCATAGAGAACTGAAGGGCGGGCGCCATCGGGTCCTCTAGCTGGTAGAGGGGAGTGGAGCATTGTTGTGACGGAAGTTGGTGGTAGTGGTGAGTGAGTTTGTGATGACGTTACCAGCGGAACTTAATTGGGTTTGTTGGTGGTAAAGTTGGTAAAAAGACTGTAGAAGAGGTTGTTGGTGATGTCAATTGCATGTGAGCCTGTAGATTTCCTTTTAGTTTGCATGGCAGTACGTATGATGTTAGTGCTGAAGCAAGGTCAACTTTTGGTGACGTTTGGAGAGGCCCAATAAATTAGCAGTACATTTCGGTTGCGAGGCCAAGAGATGGAGGAGATAACAAAAAAGGAGAATGACGGATACGGGTGGAAAAGCTATTTAGGGGCCATTTCATTTGAAACTGGTAACATCAGTAAAAAAACTAATAGATTGATGGAGATGTTAGCGGATGTTGGAGATATTGAGATATCCTATAAGGGATATTGCGCGGAGTGAGAGCTGTCACTATGGTCTAGGAGAGACTATTATACTTTAGTGAAGAGATCGAGAGAAATCGGTGGAGAGACCATGCGATGTTCGTAGAGAGCTCATGAGATTTTGGTGGAGAGACTATGTGATGTTGGTGGATAGTCCTGTAGATCGGGGAAGATAGAACTTACGATTGAATGTTCGCGCGTGCAACAATGCCGACATTGAACAGATAAGAAAGATGTACTGTTTTGCATGATGTAATTAGAAGAGGCTGTGACCTAAACCTACCAAAATGATACTCGAGCAAACGGAGATCATACTTTAACCACAAACTATATAGTTGTCTATTTATTAGGCTAAATGAAGAGTATTTTGGAAAGATTTAACGTAGTTCGAGTGCTCAAGTGTCTAGGCTGCACGAATTTAAATATTGATTGCATGTATGACACGGTATTGTTAACAGCCGAGTAGAGAGCGAAGACTTATGTCCATACCCAAGCCCCTTTGCCTTGCTCGTGTGTTGTTCGAGGGTCTCTTACAGTCAACGAAACCGTACCCTCTGGGCTGACCCTCTAGTCTGACCTGCGCGAGAGGGCAAGCTACCGACGCGTGCCAGCTGTCTGGTGTTGACCTGAAGATGGTTTCCACCTGTGTTTATACATTTTGAATTCGAGGAAAAATTGCCTGGTTCCCATTGAAATGTTTCGTGAGATATATGAAAAAATTGAATAAAATCTTTTGACCAATGTTGACATTTTTATCTTGAATTGGTACCCATTAGCATTTTGATACTCGGAGATACGAGTATTCTATGCTGAAGGTAATTATTGATTTCCACTTTGATGAATTTTTAGAATTTAAATATAGATTGTAAACTTTTATTAAAGATTGATACAGCATTAACGGAAAATTCAAGAGAATTTCAAATAATTTTTTTACATTTTATATAAAAGTTAATAATTTGCAGAAGTCCAGAGAACGAAATATTTGGTGTAGTACGAAGCGCAGAGGTAAATCATGCACAACATTTCCTACTAGGTTCTAAAATTAAAATTTAAAAGTCACTCACTGAGTCAATAAGACGGCAATGAAGACAAATGGACTGGGAAATCTGGGAAATTAAAAGTAGGAAAAAGGGGAAGTCTGTGAGGGAAGGACCCGAAAAGAGGGCTGACAGAACGGGATGGGCTGGAAATCAAAACCAGATTACGTGTAGCACCCAAACAACGACCGAGGGGAACGTACAGCGTTAGTTCAGGGAATTGAATAATGCCAATAAAAGGGGATTAGAGTGTTAAGTGAAGAGGGGACACGCAATAGTATTGGATTATGGCTTAATAAAGATGAACTGTTGGGAGACTAACAACCATTCGTCGCTCCCCTCAAGCCATTCCCCTCTGCTTAAAATCTCAGGTCATTCCCAACCATTCATTTTGGCCTCGTTCCCCACTATTCGAACGTAATCTGGGGATTTCTGCAGTAGTCAAACAGTGTTTTTTATTAGAGTTGATTAATATTCACCCGGTAATCAATGTTAATGATTTTAAATTTCAGTTTAAGTTGATAAAAATGACAGGTCCATCCCCTCAAGCCCCACCACCCCTCAAGCTAGTTAATAAATCCTCAAATAATTTTGAAATAATTTTAAGACCATTTATTCCTCTTGAAGACTCACTCGAGTTCTCGCATAATTAATGTGTCGTGCGTGAACTGGCTGTCAAGAATAAGCGTCATTAGCTGTTACACTATTTAAAAAATAATTATTCGTTTCTAGGAACTGAAATGAAGAATGAACGATCACGAATAATCCAGTGAATATGGTAACGTTCTTCTTTGATCTTATGTTGAGGATGTAAAAGAAATCGATAGTTGACATTCAAATTTGAACGCAGTTATTTAGAAGAAAAGTTCCCATTAGTAAGCTGGTTATGTATTATTGTGTATAACAATTTAGCTACTGACAACTGTACAGCGTACACGTTGATACCTTTACGCAGCAATATAGCGCAGTAATCAATGTACGGGCTAATGCACCCTGTACGCAAAATTAGGTACTCACGACTGTACATTGTACGCAGCATTAGGACTGAGGACTGTACACTGTCCACAGTTATGGGTGCTTACAGCTGTACACAGTACGCAGCAAAAGGTGCTTATACAGCTTTTCACAGTACGCAGCAAAATGTGCTTATAGCTGTATACAGTAAGCAGCAATAAGCGTTTAATATCCCCAACGTGACGGCAAATTCCACACGCTCGCAATAAGTTTTCGGCGCGGAATCGAGGCCCTGAAGTAGTTATGATACGTAGCTATCAATTTCCTGTGAAGTGTCAGAAAGATCGGCGTTCGATTTGGCCGCGACAGCACAACTTATGACCACTGGCCGCCACAGCTGCTGGCCGAACAGCCCTCCTAATGTGTTTATAAACTTTACCAATAATCTGCTCGTGCCACGTAATTGCTTTAAAGGAACCCAGCACGCAACACTGGACATTTAACGCTAAATTCTTGGTATATAATAATATAATTTTGATCCATCGAATGTTGTGCGTTTTCTGCATGCATTTTTAGCGCATTTTCTCATTTATGGAAAAAATGCACTATTGTGCCCGCCATGTCCGTCTGTCTTTCTGTCTGTCTGTCTGTCTGTCCGTCTGTCCGTCCGTGACCTCAAGTTTTCGTCGACGAGAAAATGCGCTCTCTGTCACTCATTGCAGTGACTACTGAGTTATATTTTTTTAGTGTTTTGTATATTGATTGGACTGAGTTTAACGATGGAAAAATTAGCGAAATGCCATCATCAATGTGTGAAATTTAATGCTTCCCACATTGCTGATATATGGTTGGAATAACTGTACATAATTCAAAAGACTTGAATATTTTTCCAATCACACCGAGACTCGGCCACGTGTTCGGCAGCTGGTGCCATCAGTTACAGGATTACATTTCGCACACTTGATCTCTTTAAATTAGAGTTATAGCGAACAAGCGAAACGTCGCGTCATTGTATCATTAGTTAGCATTACACCTTATACGTCGCCGTTTTCGTGCGCTCAACGTAACCCAGATCAAAACAAAATAAAGCTCTTGAAATTACTAGTCCTAGCTGACATGCTTGATTCAACTTGATTGATAAAAATTATTTGATCGATCTAGTTTAACTGGCATAAAATTATATTTTCTCATGACCATCAAAGATATCGTCCAACGAAAAATGAACCAAATATTTATAATTAATTGTTTGATTGTGTCGCGTTTTCTTGAGGTGGTTTCCATATAAGATCGCAATTTGTGGATTCGAACCCGATCTAATTTCCCCCAAATCGTATATATGCAAGTATCTGTGATTGATGCGAGTTAGTAAACACCTCCTTGCCTGTTCTGGATCTAAGTGGCAGTCTGGCTTCAAATTAACAAGTCCTCGTCATCACCAATGACAATTAGAAGCAATCTTCGGATTATCGTTCGTAACGAGGGAAGTGAGTGTCTGAAGTTGGCAGATGTTCTATAAATTAGTTTACGCGCCTCAAGTTTATGTGCACGACGCAGATGTCCTGCGGTCGCTATATCACGTGCTCTGGTTCTTCTGCTATATCAAGTTGCTTGTTGTTATTGCGAATTATTAAAAGTATGATGAACTGACTTCCACTGTTCAATTTACATTAGAAAATCGTTAATAGTTTAATAGCTCTTTTGGTTCATCATCGCGCTTCCGTCAATACCGTACTCGTATCCTACCAGGTAGTCGGATCCTACAATAGGTAGCCGTATCCTACCTATAGGTACGATACGACTGCCACTGGTCTGATGGCATCTGCAATGCAATAATCAAACGTTATGTGCGTTCTTCTTGGTTGTATTTGAAGAAATAATTCATTTGCAACTTCTCAGTCAGAACTCAAGAGCTTTTTCCAACATAAAGTTTCCTGCTCGTCCAAAAAGACTTATTCGCTTGAAATAACCTTTGCCTAGCAATAATCGTTGCTATAGCCGTGGTTCTTCACAACTTATTTTTTCAACGTTGAACATTATATGTATTAAATAACAAATTGACATTATTTTGCTACACAGAATATTTCTCGTTAAACGGAATCGGACTTAATAGGCAGCACACTGTTTTAAATTCATGCATGACTCGAATGAACAAAGAACGGAATGATTTCTCATCCACGGCATTGTCAGGTACAAATCATTTGCGAGATTATTAGTAGGTAAATGAGAATAAGATTATTAGTAGGTAAATGAGAATAAGATTAACATTAGGTAAGTGAGAGTAAGATTATCAGTAGGTAATTGAGATTAGGCTTATCAGTAGGTAAATGAGATTAAGATTATCAGTAAGTAAATGAGATTACGAATGCAGAAATTTGTTATGGAATTTAATTTTAGTGCGTGTGGCCCAACAGCTGGCGGATGTCAAGCAGCGTGCCACGCTAGCACAGCATGCACTCGTTGGCACGCAGGTTGTGGCACCCTCGACGCGTGCCACTGCCACGAGACTCCATTAGTGCCATGCGGGGTAGACTAGTGCCAGGCCAGGGGGTAGCCTAGTGCCAGGCCAGGGGGTAGCCTAGTGCCAGGCCAGGGGGAGACTAGTGCCAGGCCAGGGGATAGCCTAGTGCCAGGCCAGGGTGTAGACTAGTGCCAGGTCAGGGGGTAGCCTAGTGCCAGGCCAGGGGGTAGCCTAGTGCCAGGCCAGGGGGTAGACTAGTGCCAGGCCAGGGGGTAGCCTAGTGCCAGGCCAGGGGGTAGCCTAGTGCCAGGCCAGGGGGTAGCCTAGTGCCAGACCAGGGGGTAGCCTAGTGCCAGAACAGGGGGTAGCCTAGTGCCAGGCCAGGGGGTAGCCTAGTGCCAGACCAGGGGGTAGCCTAGTGCCAGGCCAGGGCCATTAACTTCACCGTGATGTTAGAAAAAGATAACATAGCTTGAAAATTGAATTCTTAATCGATTCCTTCAGTTAACTATTAATCACAAGTCAGATATTCTTATCAAGTTAAATTAACCCAAAGTCAAAGTAACGCAAACTTGACGTTTTAAAGTAAAAGGCTTCCTAAAGTCGTACTTTAAAAGAGCTATAAGATTTATTCTTAGATCGCGAAGACGCGTCCGATTGATCGGCGACAGACGTGACCGCAAGCAAAACATGTCCCGCGGTGTCGTGATAACAGAGGGGACAGATTGGCTGTCGTGTGCACATACCGTCTACTGCAAGCAACGTCTATATAATCTTCATTAATACATACATTATAAAGTGTTCATTTATAAATTTATTACTTTAAACCGCTAATGAACTTTTCTTAACTAAGATTTGCAATTTTATACAAGCTGCAAATAAGATTTATATATATACACTAATTTTTTTATTTCCGGTGCTGATTCAGACTCTCATGCGGACTAATCGCGTTGAAAATATTGAAAATGTAGAAAAGTTTTTAAAGGTGTATGATCAATTACCTGATCTTATGTTTTGAAGTGGTAATTTCTTTTAAAAAGCCACATACTACTTTTCCTAGTTTTGACTCCTGCATTTTTCTCATTTGTTTCTATAAACGAATGACTTTTACTCAATAACTTTCGATCGCGTTATTTGCACAACAAGTCTCGTTTGCTAGTGGAATGATCAAACTCGACTTTCATTTGCTATGTAAACACGAAGCTCACACTTCTTCTCTCAACATTTATTTAGATATTCGTTGTATTGACTGAAGATCGTATAATGGTATAATAGGCATTGTTCCCTTCATTTCTTCATCCTATTAGGTGCCTTTGTACCATCGCAGAGCGCAGCAATTCTTGCTTTTGTGCGCTGGACGAGCCGAGGTATTGCTGCGCGACGGACCTTCTTTACTCCTTCAACTAATTCATAAATATTTCTAAATTCGATGCCATAACATTTAATTCTTGCCCACCACTGCAAAATCATTTCATTTTTAAACTATTTATTTCTAGTGCTATTATTTGTCGTGATTGTGAACTAAATTTGAAAATGACATTTAAATTATCCATCGAAGATTATGCTAAATCGGAATATTTGTTATCGCAGATAATTTACTCGTGGTATCATAATGTTACAAGTGCGATAGGTGGAATATATTACAATGGGTGGATTACTCAAATTATCGGACAACATATCATGGCAGTGGCTTATGTAATTAGCTCTAATATTTTGCTATATCACTTATAATTGATTTTTGTCCTCGAGATTTAGTTGTGCATGCAAATATTACACAGAAATTGTGTTGATTTTTCCCAAGGTCTACCAGTTCACAAAATATTTCTTGCTTTAAAGGGAACAATATTATTGTGAAAACACGGCTGGGAATTTTTGAAATCAGTTATTAATTACATATCATTCATAGTCAAATCTCAGTTTAACTATCAGCACAAAAGTTTAACAAGTAAAATTTTGTATGTAACATCACCGGAACTGTGCGACGGCTGGTGATTGTGGTCTCCGGAGCATTACGCATGCAAGCTGATTCTCCCAACGCCCGATACCCCTGCTTCCTTCTCTCCTTCCTGCTTGTATTAGTCGATCATCCATTGATCAGATTCGTATTTTTGAGGGCTTATGCCTTGCCTTCTATTCACTGAGATTCTTTTTTCATGGCTGCCTCTTTTGACCGCAACGCATTGAACCGCAGCTTTCATTTCCCTCCCTTCCACTGACGGAGTTCCGTGGCCGTGGCATGAGGCTATATAATATATATACTACATACAGCGCTTTATTTTAAGCTGAACAATATAGACAAATTGTACAAATATAGCCCATAAGAAATGCAATAGTGATCACTGCATTTAAACACATAATTAAATTTAAACTCCAGTGATCCGTTACAGCCGCCATATGAGCGATATCCTGCAGCACTTCCGGCTTACAGAGATAAACTGAAGCTGAAACATGTTTAGGTTTTCTCGATGCTAGTTAACGAATTCTTGACGCATAAGTGCAATTTTGAAATTGTATATCGTGGATATTGACTTGAAATCATCGCTTTCGTCGTTGATTTTTTATTATTTATGCAATATTCGGTATACAATAATTAAGCTAGTGTTAAGTTCTGTTATATTTGCTACTGCTTCACCATTAAAAATTTAACAGGATCTAAGAGTTACGAAAGCGCTGAACATATAAGCACTCTAAAATTAAAACTATTGAAGAAAATAAATAGGTTGAATAATATCCTAATAACTATTGAGATCTACTTCGTCGTATCGAATATCCTGCTGAATGAGCGACTGCAAAACAAATTGAAGAATAAACACTGTGCTAACTTAAGATGCCTATAACAAAACACGTATCACGTATGTTATTTCGTCGTTAAAAGACGACTAATAAACGCTGCCACGCTTCTGGTCAATGTGAGCGCAAATGTATGAAAAAAATTAATTCGAAACCAGGACGAAATCAATGTCTCTAAAATGTCACACATACACACGTGCATTTCGTTAATTAGAAATAATCGGGTGGTAATTCCTTTTCGGCTAATTCCATGAAATGCTCAATTTGATTTAGATAAAATGCCAAAAGATATGTTCAAATCAATTCATAAAGACGAATATTAGCTTGTGTTGTATATTAGCTGGATACTTATGCCATGCGTTGTTCATAGAGCGCAAGCAGACTGTTGTTCACCTGTGTATCCTCAATACATTAGCATCACCGGTAACGTTTCTGCATACCTCGCTGTCGGACGGTCAGCGGAAACGTTCCGAAAATTACCATTACTTTACCATGTCGAATCGAAGACGAAGAAGGAAATAAAAAATTAATAATAAAACATAATTAGCCTGGAAAAAATTGCAGTTACTTCTTAGTAATCATTTTCCTCTCCATATTTTTAATGAGCCTGAATATTAGCAAACAACGATTAAACAAACTTAAACATATAAAGTCATCTTTTAAATCATATCGTTAATAAATTGTAAAAAACGCTCATCAGTTGTAAAATATTTATCAGCTGTAAACACGTTTATCATTTGTATTAACAACCAGTTGAAAATGACTTTTCATAAGCTATAAATAACCGTTTAACAGTTTCAAGAAAACGTTTATTAACTGTGAAATCATCTTTCCCGTATACAAACGTTTATCAGTTGTACAATGAATCGCGTGATCTGGTGTATATATACGCTGTCACAGCGGCACGCTCTCGCTCCAGCCACGCTATATACGGAAGATGTCGTTGGCGCTCTCAATGCGGGTCACTCAAAAGCGAGCTTATGAATGGAAGAACTTGAAAGGATATGATTGAGACTGAGAGACGGTGTCATCTTACCAGCGCACACGTGTCCTCTCTTGCAGGAAGTACGCGAAAAAACTTCACGGCTAAGGTACCCAATTGAACGGTTTTTGGTCGGTTCTTGGTGGGCCGTTTGTTCACGGGCGAGAATTCGGTGAATATTTGGAATGGGGGAAAGACAGGAGCGCACTAACGGATGTACTCAACTGCAATTGTTTGTGTGACGTCTGTGCTATTGTACGGCACTTAGGAAATGCTTCTCGTGCCTATTTTTTATTAATATGTACCGTAACGGACGTTGCTCCATCAAAATAAATAAATATCGTGCAATATGGAAAAATATCGTGCAATATGGAAATATTATTGCACGGAAGCCTTGAGAGCTCACTTATTTGCTTGAACCAATTAAGGTGCATAATTAACTTTTATTTAAAGAAAATGTACCTGAATTTAGATGACGAATACCATCGAATGTGCAATATTTGTTCCATGAAACTTTCTCTGCGTATGTACTGGAAATAAGAAACAAGAGTCATCAGTCCCGAGCCGAGGGAGAGTAGTATTCCATTAACCAAAAACAGCTGAGAAACACTGGTTAAAAATAACTTAGAGCAGTACTCCTAAAAAAATTCTGGTTAATAAATAATTTTGGTTCAATTTGCCTGATAAGCAGGACAATAACTGACTGCACTCACGACAGTAACTGACTGCACTCACGACAGTAACTGGCTGCACTCACGACAGTAACTGGCTGCACTCACGACAGTAACTGGCTGCACTCACGACAGTAACTGGCTGCACTCACGACAGTAATTAGCTGTACGATTTCATTGTTGAAATACAGTTTTTTTGTGTCCATTCTCAAAAAAGCTTCAGCGTAAGTTATCATTAAATAGTTTGCATTCATCGTTTGTGATGCACGTGCGTGAACGATTAGATAGAACTGATAGCTTCATCAATTGCAGGGTGCCCGTGCAGTGCCGACTACCAACTGACTACCTAACTGTCACACCAGTGACTGCGTGACTAGCGACTGTGTAACTAGTGACTGCGTGAATAGTGCCTGTCTGACTAGTGTCTGTCTGACTAGTGACGGCGTAATTTGTGACAGCGTTTATTGATAGGAATACAATAATATATAAATAGGTGTGGATTAAATAAGGTCGAACAAACGTGCGGGAGTTATCGTTGAAAATTACTTGCGAGATTTCCTAGGAAAAATTATACTTTCATATCAGCATTTTTGCGCAATGTGTCCAGTCATATTTGTCTTAAAAATGCGTTGTTAAAAATATTTATTTTCTCTGGGAAGAATAGGAAGCGATACTTAAATAAAAATTTAAAGACAAAAATAGCCTACTATTGACAATGATAGACAATTGATGATGATAATATTGATTTTTTGACTACAGATTTTTTCTTGTGATGCAGTGCTTTAGAAAAAGATTGCCATTTTTGTGCATAAAATATGGAAAGTATTCATTGAAATGAACGCTTCATTCAGCGATCAGAACGCGTTACTGAACAAACCAAGTTATTTCTATTCAAGTTTCATAGCTCTGAAATTTTTACCAAATGTTTGTGACCATCAAAATTTCGGAAATTTCTTAAATTTGTTGTTGGTCTAAGAAGATCTTTTCATTATTTTTCCCGGAATGAAAGCAACGGTTGGCCTGTGGGCGATTCTTTTCTCCTATTCCGCGGAGGCGGTATTCTCAGTGCATTATGTACTTCATTTGAGCCATTGAAAATGGTTTTCTGTTCTTTGGAAAGCTTTCATTGTCCAAGTTCATCATGTCCAGAGGAATCAGACGAGCGAAAAACTTTATTGGGTGAACTTGGCAGATTTTTACCGATTTTATAATATCGCTCAAAAAAGGAAGGAACTTTTCAAAATGCTACCGCCCCGCGTGTGAGCTTGAAAGACTCGAATTTTTCCCGCTGTATTGAAAATTCAGAGGTAGTCGGCAGCTGGCAATATTTGAACATGTTTTGCATATTTTTATAGCGCAATAACTCGTCTTTTTGGTGTGTTTTTACTCTCCTATAATACAGCATATGGGAAAATTGTAAAAGATTTTGCAATCGATCGTTTAATATAATTACGATCTGAAGCCATTGACTTTATTGCCTGAAACTTCTTCAGAAAAGATGAAAATTCATTTTAAGTATGCATTGAAAAAGTCAACAAGTTTTTGATGATCGTACAAACAAAGAAAAAAGTTTTTTCCGAAATTTTCGTGCACCAGTTGTACTTCTCGAACTTCTTAATTGCCTGATTTCGAAATGGTGATTCAAAAATCAATTATTTCCGTCATACATTTTTTGCAAAAAAAATCCCCTAAAAGTTCAATCAACATTTTTTGTACATTTTCGTAAGCACTTTATATATCTTATCACAAAATTCTAATTATCAGCTAAAAATTCTTATCCAATAATTCTAATTTTTCAGCTAAAAATATTTCAAACGTCTTATAAAAAGATCCAAATTTTTAGGCTAAGAAATACGGTAAATAACATTACCTTTAGACTGAGTGTCGTGATCAGCAATCGTTACGTCTTGCCGAAACTGTCAAACTGTCTGCCTACAGTCTAAACAATCGAACAATTGACAGTTCAGGTGGCTGGCTGGACAAGACTGTCGTAGAGGCTGCGGTCGGACAAGCGAAGAGCGTCTTTTGTTTGGCTGGACTCAGCGCTATTGAAGCCTCTTCCAAATGCCCACAAGAATGGCATTGCTTGCGATAATTTTCGATTGTTACAACCTGTGGCTTATATAAGCAGCCTGTGTTTTGGTATTTATCCACTTACGCTTATTACCTGCTCTACTTGAACTAAGGATTTTAAATAATGCGCCTGAAAATTACGAGCATTAAATTGTTTCAGTTTAAATTCAAGTTTTTCTGAGCTTATTTCGAAGTTCTGCTGGAATAATTAAATATATGCACTATAGATTCATACACATACATGATATTAACCTTTTTAGCTTTGCCTCCATTCTTAAATATTTCCCATAAACTGTTAATTAATAAGCCTTTGCAAAGGAGGTATTTGTCATCAAATCCCAATAAAAATAAAAGTGCCTGAGGACAATTATTGTTGTTATTTATGACTCTTGTTTTCCTGTAAAATATTGATGTTATTCGCGCCTATAATCTACTGCAAGGTTGATGAAGCTGAGATCTTTTATCGTGATTAACATCGTTAACTAATCAACAAATATTTAACCAACTGCAATTTCGTACATTGTTTTTTTTTCACTTAATAATGAAATAAGAACGTGGATTTTACTCATTATATTCACGAAGTTGAACTTCCTGATTAATTTATTTTGGAGTTTCATTTCAATAATTTTTATTAGAATCTAAGCGGTTGCTTGAAATTATTTTGTTAACAAAGAAATTGTACTATATTGCCAAAACAAAAATAGAGATTTAGTTAATCTTAACTATTAATCATAAAAATCGAGGAAAATTTCATCATAATTTATTTCAGAGCTTCCTTTTTATCCAACTGATACCTTCTGTTTACGGTGAAATTTCATTTTTTTGCACATTTTGTTATAAGGTTATCACGAAATCAGCCTTGTGATGATTTAATTGAACTTTTCAGTTTCAGGTGTAAATTATTTGTTTATATAAATTTTATTTATATAAATTTTATAATTATTGAACCTCTTTGTTGCAGGAGAGAAGCCCTTCAAGTGCGAGTACGAAGGATGTGATCGAAGATTCGCCAACTCATCAGACCGAAAAAAACATTCGCACGTGCACACCTCCGACAAACCGTACAACTGCAAAGTCCGGGGATGTGATAAGTCTTATACACATCCATCGTCTCTCAGAAAACACATGAAAGTCCACGGCAAGAGCCCGCCGCCCTCCGGCAGCGGATACGAAAGCGATGACTCCACAACAACAACCGAAACATCCGCGTCAAATTCCAACATTCCAAGCTCCACAACGCAATCATCGGGTCACAGCCAGACCAATATTAATGTTAGTCGTGAATGTTCAGTAAATACCGCTATTTCTTCAGTACCTATTGTTGGTAGTAACAACCATAACACCACCACAGCGCATAACGCAAATCTAAGTGAGTGGTACGTGTGTCAAAGTGCCGCTGGAATGCCCACCCCACCGAGCAACGAACACAGTCCAATTCCACCCTTGCCTGGAACAATTTTGCCCCCGTCAGCAGTTTACTAGCATTCAGCCTTAGTCTTCAGCTGAAATTATCTTTGGAGTGTCAAAGGCAAGCTGTTTGTAGGTGCTTGGCTATCGAGAATCCTGCTATTAGAATGTCACTGGGGCTCTGTGATCAATGACTGCCGCATTTGAAGAGAAAATTTGCGCTCAATTTAATACGTGGGCGTCGGAAATACCCACAATTTTTGCATTAATTACACCTGTGCGAGTAAACTGTTCTCATATATTATTATTTTGATGGACCTTTGCAAATCTTCGTAGATTATTCATTATTTCTCTTCGATTTAGCTAATTTTGATTTCCGACTCTGAATCAAACCATATTCCTTTTCTACGCACACTATTGGTCCAACTTACTCGTTGTTTATCGCACTGTTAACCAAGATAATTAAGTATGACAAATTTTGGAACCACGAGCGTGAGTGAATCTTTTTAGTACAATCCATGAAAAATTATTTTGATTATCAGCAAGTCAGAAATTGGGCTGTCTCAATTAAATTTTGTGCGAAAATAATTTTTTTCTGACGATAAAACTCAAAATTATGACCCTCTATGACTTTTGTGAGGTTCTCGTTACTTTCTTCATCTTCGTCGCAACGAGAAGTTGAAATATCGAGTGCACTTGTTTTTATATTTCACCAGCGACACATGATGGTGTCACGCGTGCATTATTAGACATTGTAGCTTGTGTAGGAAGGTAAACAAATTGTTTATTAGTGTATAAACGACGTGTACATTCTCATTGAACATATTGTACGTAAATAAACTACATCATTCTCGTAACATCGAAGCTGAAACTAAAATATTTGACGCATTGTTCAAAATTGTTACGAATTTAGGTTCAAAAATGAACGAAGATGAATCTTGCAAACAATGAAAGTGAGTTGAATATCTAATTATATAATATTTGTGTTTATGTCAGCCACAATTTCTATCATTGACAGACGGTTAATATAAAGTCAGGTTACATCGAAGAAAACTTTTCCATTGTAAATTTCATGGAATGCCTGCATAATTAAAAATAAACTTCTAAATTTCAGGATTAAATGAATTTTCTTTGATGAATTTTTCAAATAATGAATTTTCCCCATTTGGTGATTCTTTAACGCATATAATGAAATTGAAAAGTTATATGAACAGTAAAGTTTATCTCAATGAAACACTTTACATGCGATTTACAGCAGATTCAGGGTCATTAATAATATGTTGCGTATTCTCTCTTTAAATCGTTGAAAAAAGTATATTGGTTAAGAATTTCTGTTAATTTTAATGGATTTGATATTCACGACGCACTTGATCGCTGTGGTCTATATAGAAGCTCATTAATTTAATGGTTATAAAATGGTTAAGCTCAGTTCACATTAATTGGTAGCTGTTTGGGATAGTTTTTTTTAACAGAACATTGTATGAACGGACATTCATAGAGTATGAGGTATGGAATATAATACAAAGAGTATGACGCATTTTGTTCTCATAAAGTATGAGTTATAAAATGAGCTAGATTTAAGGGCACCACCAAAAGTGCTTTTATTGAACCCATTGCATTTCCTCATATCCCAAATATTTTTGTGCTTAATTTAATATTAATACAAAATTTACCGAGTAGCTGAAATTGTTCTTTGGACGTTTAAGGCTATATACCGCGGAGTCTGGGTCTGCCTTTTAGCGTTCAGGCATGGGCATTGTAACTAATAAGGAATTAATATTTTTCTACGGCTGATTTTTAGAGTTGCCTCTTCATATTACTCTTAATTGATAGAAAAGTAACATTAATTTTGGGATAATTAGAAATAATTTCCATCGTGAAATGAGGAAAAACATTATAAGCTGCATTCAACCTAACTGAATATTTACAATCTCTTCGTGTTAAAGGTACCATTTACACGAAGGACCTGAGAAACTCATTGCTCCGATTCGTTGGCAAGTATTATTTTTTTAATTGATGTTTTTTCTCACTGAATTGTTGCAATGGACGTTATTAGTGGAAACTTTCATGCGTTCTCTGTTGTGTTTGCATTAAAGGAATTTATTGCAAAGATTTCAATCATCTTGTAAGATGAAGAGCACGGAATTGAGCCAATGTAACTCACTCAACTTGAGAGCTGCGACACCTCGGATGGGCTTGGTGGGTTCCTATAGGAACTTTTCACTAAACACCTACACCTTCACTCCACTCGTAAATGCGATAATAATATGAATTTTTTCATGCGTATACATCTTATTCGCAATAAGTGGACAGTAACAAAAGATATGTGAACTTTGTATCAAAAGAGTTATGATGAAGAAAAATTTTGCTCATTGCTGCTAATGAATTAGTCGACATATATACATTTTTTGAGGTATTTATCGAGTTCACAATTTAAAAAAAAAACATGTAATGCCTCTATCCGGTTCCTTGTGTTAGATATTTGCGACCAAATACCAGTAATTATCTAGCATGCCCACATGTAGAGTGGAAATACTGAATACTTAGAGTTCCGATAATGACATTGTGCAAGAAATGAGGGTAAACACACGACGTAAATTACTTGACCACCGCTCCAGTGATGGCCAGTGGTCGGTAGGAGCTAATTAGCTCTAGCCTATACCGCTGGCCATTGGTCGGCCACCTGTAAACCGTCTGTTGCATAAAAATGCGTCCCGGCGCAGATATCACCTTACACAAGCTATATGTTCGCGAGTATATATATGGCAACGTCTAGATGTGAGTTGTGAGCAAAGATTTCACGCTATATTGTCTCAAATAACTTGTTTCAGATTTTGCCGCACGCTCAAATAACCGCCCTCTTTAATTTAGTAGTAATTAATATCAATTAATGGGTAATAATTTTTTAACGCAAATGAGTGTTACTGGTACAAGACACTGCCAGTATTACGCATAGACATCAAATTCATCACACTGGGTGTGTTGATATAAGAACCTCATTATAATGGTAGGAATTCTGTACCTTAGATTGCATTTGTAGGTTAAATTAATTGATTTTATCTCTGGATGATTGTGTACCTGGCGGGGATTTGATTGCTGAAATACAAATCTTGAATTATCGTGCAGGTTACAAATAATAAATTTCGTGATTGATATTTTAGTTCGAGTGAAATCTTAATTCCTGTTCAAATATTTATTTGAATAGCGAAACTAAATGAAATAATTCAACACATTATGCCATTAATTCGTATACATATGAGATATGGCCTTTAAATTTTTTGGAATTTGTTGATGAAATTCCCGTTAACTTCTCCCGTTTCTTTGATGAAAAAATTCCCATTTCTTTGATGAAATTCTCGTTTCTTTTGATTTATAATGAAGGGCATTTTATGTTAGTAGCAGGAATATTTCATACCGAAAATATTTCCCCCATATTCAATTCCAGAGAAATTTCCGGAAAATCCAACACGGAACTTTAGAAGAAAAAATGTTTTCGTTTATTTTACTTTGCCAAATTAAGGTAAAAAAATATTGTTAAATTAAAAATTGTTTACCAAACACTTCTTCTCAATCCCAATGAAAATCTGACGTAAATTCTTATTCTAATATCTGACTGAACTTTTTTATTTCATCTCTATAATTTTGTCTATAACACTGGGAAAAATGAGTGCGTCTTTTTTTATATAGCGAAGCACTTAACTAGAACCCTGCGATTGTCATCCTAACCCAGTTAGGCATGGCAAAAGTTCGTATCAGTGCTACGTCTCCTCTTTGTTCTTACTATGGGTAAAAAAAGTGTTTCAATATTTGGACAATATAACCAGCTCATATTTCTGAGCGGAAACAGAACTGAACTGCATGATTTAACCTTACTAAAATTTTTATGAAAGCCCATTGGTATCGTAGGGAGTTTTCTGCAGTTGCCTTAATGATATTTGTAAGTCTTACATGTGATGTAATGAAGCATATTACGATGCTTTTCAATAAGATGTTCCTGTAAATATATTTTAATTCGATGGTGTATTTATAATGTCTACAAGATGTTCACAAACTTCTCTTGATTGCAAGAGGTAATGTGTTTTGCAAGTGATCGTACGCAACTGTTTTCAAATAAAATGTTTGCAATTTGTATTTTGTTTCAATGCAATTAAGTTTCTAAAAAATCCTGTATATTTTTTTTCGGTGAAATTCAATTGTTCCTCTTTAAAATAAAGCGAAAGAACAGTTCAATATATGTTCGAAGATAAATGGATCCAATATGTACATCACATGCAGGATAAACGATAAATGACTAATCACTCAGTTATCGCACCCGTCTTTCGCTCAGAACTTCAATGTTTTATTATTACAGAACGTATTATTTCGAATTCAAGAAAAAATCAAATATAAAGAATCAATAATAGCGTTAACTCTCAATTTTAAGTGACTCCAAAATAATAGCTGAATTAAGTAATCAATTAATTAACCTGTAGAAGCAGCGGAAAAAGGAAAAAATTAATTATGTAAAGATAATTTTGGAATCGAATTTCATTTAATATTTATAACATTGTTATGAATTTTCAAATATATAGATAAGCAAGAAACTAGAAGTTAATTCAATAGCATTTTTTAAAACTAATTTATGCGTAGTAGTATATAACGTATAATATCGAATTAGTTATCTTAAGTAGATGAATTTAGGTTATTCAGATGCTATACCCAAGAAATATAATGATTACCTATTTACTCAGGCAAGCATAATGATTGCATTTTTACATTGACAAGCAAAATGATTTAATTTTTACCTTGGCAATCAATATGATTGCATATTTTCTAAGGTAGACATAATGATTACGTATATTCCCAGTTAAATATGCTGAACATTGAAAAGATATATAAAAGAGTAGGTAAATTTGAATGTGAAAGAACATAAAGTAAACTGTGAAATCGTTCGTGACGTCACTCTGGTGTTGCTCGCATTGGCAGACGCGAGAAGATATTATCGCTCAGGTTGAATAGGTCGTTTGTCATTGGCCGGCGCAGCGGGGTGCCGTCCAATCAGAGCCTCTTGATCACCTATTGCAACACATGGATTAATTGAGTAGCGCAAAGAGTGCACGGACTGGCAGGAATGCCGGCTCTTCTTACTCGATATACATTCTGTGCCTCGACGTACACTGCTCTTCTTACTCGATATACATTCTGTGCCTCGGCGTATACTGCTCTCCTTACTCGATATACATTCTGTGCCTCGGCATACACTGCTCTTCTTACTAGCCGTACATTCTGTGCCTCGACGCACACTGCTCTTCTTACCCGATATACATTCTGTGTCTCGGCGTACACTGCTCTTCTTACTCGATACACATTCTGTGCCTCGACATACACTGTTCTTCTTACTCGCCGTACATTCTGTGCCTCGGCGCACGCTGCTCATCTTACTCGATACACATTCTGTGCCTCGACGTACACTGCTCTTCTTACTCGCCGTACATTCTGTGTCTCGACGTACACTGCTCTTCTTACTCGCCGTACATTCTGTGCCTCGGCGTACACTGCTTTCCTTATGCTCGCCGTACATTCTGTACCTCGGCATACACTGCTCTTCTTACTCGCCGTACATTCTGTGCCTCGGCGTACACTGCTTTCCTTATACTCGCCGTACATTCTGTACCTCGGCATACACGTACTGCTCTTCTTACTCGCCGTATACATTCTGTACCTCGACGCAAATTGCCCTCTAACTTTACCGCATAGACCGCGCACGGATTTTCAGTGACGTGAACTGATGCCAGGTGATGATGTGCCGTGAACTGGTGCCATGTGCTGGTGTGACGTGAACTGATGCCATGTGCTGGTGTGCCGTGAACTGATGCCATGTGCTGGTGAGATATGTGAACTCACATTGTAGTCACCAGAAGAAATTTACTCATATTGTAGTACATTTTTTCTATACGTACCATATGGTAGTGGCAGGTGGAAAACTATATCCTGCAGTAGCAAGCCTTTAATTGAATATATTTGAGAACTCAATTCTAGTAAACTTTGAGCAATAAACGGTCCTTAATGTTCCTTGAAAATAGATTGACGGTGCAAGAGAACGAGAACAACAAAATTCCTATTAGTTTTTCTACTAAAATGTCTGTGGTTCTCGAATAGTTGAAAATATAATCATGGTTTGTAATGAATACTTCTATTTGTAGATCCGGATTTATAATTTGTCTTTGCCATTTGAGCACCTAGTAGTTTTCCGCATTATAAATTCGATATTTGTTCAGCGATGCATACTATGTTGTCGTTTCAGAATTCATCAATGGCTAGGCTGTAAGTGATTTAGTATTTAGGCAGTGATTTTCTTTGAAAAATAGATGGATGCTGAAAACAGCTATTAATTTTGACCTGAATATTATCTTCCCGTCGTCCTATATACGGCCGCTCTCCACGTACGAAAACAACAATAAATAGAACGACACGATGAGGAATTAGAAAATAGGTTATTTCAATTTCGGAGAATTAAGTAATTATTTCTAACATAGAAAATAGGTTATTTCAATTTCAAAGAATTAAGAAATTATTTTCAACATAGAAAATAGGTTATTTCAATTTCGAGGAATTAAGGAAGTATTTTTAATATAGAAAATAGGTTATTTCAATTTCGAGGAATTAGGGAATTATTTTTAACATAGAAAATAGGTTATCTCAATTTCGAATAACTGATGAATCAGTGAGAGTTGTCAATGGCAACCGAACAGGAGAAAGTATAAACTCCTATATATAGGACACTTTTGTCGTTCAAGAGGCAGCGTGTGAAACTTCCAAGACGCCACTTACTTCTCTTTCTTGTAGAAAAGAAATAAATTTCTTAAAATTCTAGTTTTCTTCAGGTTTTATAGAGAAGCTTTGGTCACGGCGGCGACCACCAACACAGGCGTGAGTATCACACCTCGGCCAGCATTTGTTCGTTGTGAAATAGTGCCAAAATATTGCCCTTTAGAAATTCTCCGGCTGAATGGCTTTAAGTATTTATGACTGCCACTTACGTTCAATACAACCTCAATGAACAGGTGCTCGTGCATAGACTCGGCCATGAACAGCAGGCCAGGCTGGAACTTCTATTCGTCTCGGGGTAGAAAATTTTTGGTGAATATAACGTGTTTTTTAAAACATCACTCACACGATACAATTGTTTTTTAATATTTTCTAAAATTCAAAAGTGATACTAATTTCAAGAAGACATATCCTGCTTGGATGTTCATGTACAACAACAATCAATAAGAAAGAATTTTAAAATGAAAATTTTGCATATCAGCAGGGTTGCCAGACGGCCTAGAAACGGCCAAGTCCGCGAACAAAAAAGGCCAAAGGAGGCATATAACTAACTATATATTAGTATATCTGTAAGTTCCGGTGTAAAAATTTCAATTCTTTTTGTTTGCAACTTTTAAAATTTAATTTTGAAGTAACCCTGTCATAATATTTTAGCTGGCCAACGTAATTAAAAAAAGTAAATCGCGGAACAACGAAAAAAAAACAGTCTGGCAACCCAGATCATCAGAATGAAATTTTATAACCGTGTCAATTTAATTCCACAGTTTACATGCACGTCGATTTTTTCACATACAGGTCGATTATCTACGTACACGCTAATTAATTTCTTACACCTCTATTATTTCACATACACTTCCATAACTTCACATGCATAACCATTATTTCACATACACTTCCATAACTTCACATGCATAACCATTATTTCACATACACTTCCATCACTTCACATGCATATCCATTATTTCACATGCACTTTCATATATCTTCAATGCACATCATCATTTCACATACACTTCCATAACTTCACTTGCATAACCATTATTTCACATACACTTCCAGAACTTCACATGCATATCCATTATTTCACATACACTTCCATAAATTCAATACACGTCGTTCACTTTGCGCTCAATTCCGATCGATCGCAACTCAATCCATCAAGTGCGATGGAAATTGAAAATTACAAATGGCGTCAGCAATTTAAACAATTTGTCCGACCCTCCTTCTTATTGACAATGTTTGGTACCAAACTAATCGAAAATATTAAGTTTGGCAATAAGAAAGGTATCGCGTGCGGTCTCGGATTAAAGCTTTAATCGACATCACTCGCTCATATACTTGTACAAAATCTTGGCCGTCTTATCGACGGTCATTACATGGCCGGCGTTTTGCCATCGATAACCAGCAATCGAGTGTAAATATGAACACATAATGGTACCAAAACAATGACGAGGAAGAAACTCACTGCGTTGTTCCTACAAAGTACATACACTTAAATAATACAGTATATGCAAATTTGATCAGATTTTAATAGTCGTATGGAGACTTAGGGTAAATTCTTTAACCCTAATTCTAGTAAGTAAATTAAGAAATTGAGTTTTCTGAAAGTAAAATGTAACAATCATCTATCAAATGTAGATATTAACAGCTATTTGCAGATGTCACCAGCTACTAAAAACGTCAGCTGTAGAACATCAGCTGCAGAACAGCAGCTGTAAAGAACACCAGCTGTAGAGAACAGCAGCTATAGAGAACAGCAGCTAGAGTGAACAGCAGCTGTAGAGAACAACAGTTACAGATCAGCAGCTATGTAAAACACCAGATGCAGAGAATGTCATCTGTAAAGAACACCAGCTGTAGAGAACACCAGCTGTAAAGAACACCAGCTGTAGAGAACCCCAGCTGTAGAGAATACAAGCTGTAGAGAACACCAAGTGTAGAGAACAGCAGCTATAGAGAACACCAGCTGTAGAGAACAGCAGCTGTAGAGAACAACAGCTGTAGAGAACAACAGCTGTAGAGAATACAAGCTGTAGAGAACACCAAGTATAGAGAACACCAGCTGTAGAGAACACCAAGTGTAGAGAACACCAGCTGTAGAGAACACCAGCTGTAGAGAACACCAGCTTTAGAGAACACCAGCTGTAGAGAACACCAGCTGTAGAGAACACCAGCTTTAGAGAACACCAGCTGTAGAGAACACCAGCTATAAAGAACACCAGCTGTAGAGAACACCAGCTATAGAGAACACCAGCTGCAGAGAACACCAGCTGCAGAGAACACCATCCGTAGAGTACACCAGCTGTAGTGATCACCAGCTGCAGAACACCAGCTGCAGAACACCAGCTGTAGAGAACACCAGCTGCAGAACACCAGTTGCCGCCGCCCGTATGTTTCACCGCACAGTGGCCGCCATGCGATCAATCAGCCGCCACACCGCGAAATATGGACCGAGTTTGTCTGTGTTGCTGCATGAGGCGCTCCATGGCGCCTATATAGCACACGCTTGCCCATCATGTGCACATCATCCCATTTATACATTATCTTAATAAAATAATTACGTTTTGTATCATGTAACTTTTCCCGAAAATATCACCAAAACACTTTCCGAAAGACAATCCTGAACATGCGTAATTGCGTATACCTTGCACAAAAAAAAAACTTGCATAAAAAATTCGCAAACATTTCGGCATCATTTGTGAAAGTAGTTGTGTTGGTAACCGCGCTGTTATTTAGACATCGTTGTGGCTTGGGAGGCGTTCCAAGCAACTCGTTTATAGATTATCAATAAGTAATCAAGGTTGCACAAAGCTGAGGCGTCGTCAGTGTAAGGTTTTGTGCAAGTGACGCCGATAAATGGCGGCCTTACAAACTCGCCTACAAAATCGAACTGCCTCGTATGAACGTAGAGCCTTCACATGGACTTGAATTATTAGTGTTGCTTTGATAAAGAGAAATGAGTCGTGTGCATATTTTGCTTAAAATTAGAGCACGTCTCTTATGAAGCCAAACACGACGATTTATAAAGCACGGTGCGCAAATGCGGGATATTTTATAAAGACTTTCACGGAAATAAACATGCGGCATTTAATTTAATGAAGAGGGTGGAAAATTCTGCCCGTGTGAAGAACTTGGACGACACCTTGCGAATGATACAAAATTCAAACTATTAATTAATGTAATGTCCTATTTAATTTAAAATAGCATATGCATCACTGATGCTACAATTTCAACAGTGGAGCTAGCTAAACACACACCCTTTCACAATTTGCATTCTCTTTTCATTATCAATTAAGAAAATGAATTTCCGTGCAGTGCGCATTCAAATAAGAAATAAGATGAATTCGGGAAGAAGATTTATTCGCGAAAGCTTAGAAACCCAGGAAATTATATAATCAGTAAATGCTGTATTACTCTAGAATTTTGTGTAGAAATTTTGCACAAGTGTCATGGTATAATGACATGCATTTACGCAGTCTGTATAAATTTATATAATGATAATATTATAAATTTACAATGAACAATAATAATAAAATTTGAAATTTAAAATAAAAATATTAATAACATTTTTAGCTGCTTTTAGAATGTCACATCTTCCATTCACGTTGTAAAAACACCCAGCGCGTTTACCCGACAGAATTGCTTTCATATTAAAAAGAAACGTTGTGTTCATAACATAAGTACATATATGAACCAACATAATTTCCAGTTATGGCTCGTATTATTTACACAAACACTGTGTCTGCTCGGACTCGTTCTCCATCTAGAGTTCTTTAAGAGGCTCGGCAGTAATGGTGGCCAGAGAACTCGTCTACACGCAGACAGCGCGATGGTCCTTTTCTTTTATGAGCGCAAATTGAATGTGACGCTCGGCCTGAAGTATGGCTCACCAAACGTCGTGCTGCTCTAGCACGCCATTGCATTATCTTTGCATTTAATTCTGGATCAAGGAATTTTTCTAGCGCAAAAAAATACATTTTTTATTAAATTCCGGACAAGCATGAGGGTGAATAATAATATTGTGATTCATTGTATTCTAAGGACAAATATAATGATTCCTAAAATTTATTTTCACTGCACATTCAACTATAACAGAAGAAAACATCATTTAAAAGGCTACATTTATAGGCAATAATCGATCGTTTAGCAGGTGTCAAAATTTGTCTTAGAGGAACTGTCTCGTGTATTGGATTTAATAAACGACTATTTATTGGCCTCTGATATGCCACTAACACAAATTTTATTTGCTTTATTGATATGGCCTCGTTTGTTTTGTTGATATGGTTGACATATCTTCGTTCATATGAAGCAGTCCTGTTAACCCAGACCATACCCATTCGGGCCATTCCGCGTAGAGTCTCGAAAAGTTTATGGGATGGTTTTCACTTTTCGGCCTGCTGGAATTAGGCGTTGTTCGTTTTTTCCTGATCAAGAATAAGGCCAATATTTATTTTTGAGCAGGAATGGGATGAATCCGCCAGCTTTGTGGGTATAATAATTTAGCAAAGTATGCCGACTCGCCGAGTCTTCTTTGTTGAGGATATTAAGTGAATGATGACATCCAGAGGGCGCTTCGATAAGGCGTTTATAGGCGTCTCTGGCGCGGCTCAAAAGACGCCGCGCTGCCACGAATGCGTATGAAGTTGTTTGATCTATTGCGCACATCTATGTTTTTCAAGCTTTTATACTAGGCTAGCTGAAGACTAATTGAATGTCATTGTTTTTTAATCGCAACCTTTTTCACTAGTTTTTTGAAATTAAAATCTGATTTTAAAGATAAAATTTCAGTAAAGATTGATTTATTTCGTCTAACTTTATTGTGGTACCAGAACTATTCGCTTGCATTTTCAAAGTAATTTCTCATTTTACATTCAGTTAGATAAATTTGAGCCCGTTTAGAAAAAAACACTGTCATGAAATTGATACACATTCAAGATAGCGTCTCTAAAACCTGCGGGGTAAGAGCGACATTCAAATGTTTGTTGATGATGCAGTTGATGGTGCAGTTGATGATGCAGTTGATGGTGCAGTTGATGGTGCAGTTGATGGTGCAGTTGATGGTGCAGTTGATGGTGCATTTGATGGTGCAGTTGATGGTGCAGTCCCAGTCGGCGCGCAATAACTGCTGCGTTTCAAGTTTTTACGACACCAGAAACCGAGCGATTCGAACCAACGTGTGTGCATGGATAAATTATTATGCTTTAGAATTTAGAACAGATATGGTGTCTGAGAAAATTGTGGTTGCTTGAAACGTCGCATGTCTATGATCCGTAGAAATTTTCTACTTTTTTAATTTGAATCGAAACGTTTTAATGAATTTTGACTCATAACTGGTTTGTAAAAGATGCTAATATGGTTCTATGCAAAAAATTACTCCTAATTCTTAATTATCAAAGAAACATAAAGTTTATAGCTTTAAAATTAAAAATTTTCTGCTAAATGAAGAATTTGCCTAGAGACCTACAGTGTGTCAAAAAACATGGACGAATTAACACAAAACAAACTTCAAGGCGAAAGACTTTCGTCCCTTGTCCACTCTAAGCGGTAGGTTTCATTTCTCGTCCTTTCAGTGGTTGACTTTTGCGGCGCTATAGAGCACTCAGTCGAGGTCGCCAGTGACAACGCTATGTCTGTTCATCTAATTGCAAATACCAGTTCGCATACCAGTGAGCATATAGAGGTCCGGGCGAGTACCAAGTCTCGTGCAAGATCCATGCTCGAATGGAGCTACAAAAGCTCTCCAACAATCGCTTCTCGGCAGTCATAATGCTATGCTAATCAGTTCCTCGCGAGCACCCAGAGCCTTCCTTACCAAGCAGTAAACATTGATTGAATTGAAGGCGCTGATGAATATTTATACGGAATTATTATACGGACGGCGGACCGTGGAAGCGCAATTAAGCGTGATGGCGGGCAATGGTACTCGCTCGTTTTCCGCCGGCCGGACCTCTTGAGCCCCGGCAGATTCAGACTCTGATAAACGTCTCGGGAGGAGGTATTTTTTCAGCACCTGGCGCGTATTTTGCTCCTGTAGAGGGCGTGGTTGGGGTGTGGAAGCACGACGCACTCAATCAACGACTCTCAGGAAAGCAATAGAGGTCTCGGTGATGCAATAGAACCTTACAGGGAGCTTACAATACATTATTTGCGTGACTTGGCAAATTCTGACAATCTAGTGCGAGTTAAATAAGTGTATAAAAAGTCTCATTCAATTAATGCTTGTTTTATTCGGTTATTTATTAAATTTATTAATCGCCTATACTTCCTTGAATTATCTGCAAAGTTTTAAATTTCATTTATTCATTTTTGATACAAGTCCCAAGTTAATAACGCGTGCGCAGTAGTTAAGATTGAGTGATTTATTCCGATATAATTGGCTAACTCTAACCGACCTCATGGAGGAGCGAGACAACTGGTCCTGGGGCAGACCGATTCAATCTAGGGAGGCGTGGGCTGTAATTTCCCTGATGTGAAGGGTATAATTTGAACCTAGTGACTTGTTAAGAGAGTGTTGAGAGGGCACTCAGCCAGATAGAATAATGACAGGGTATGCCAGACCAAGTGGACGGATCGATGGTTTAGTGCGAGCTTCCGAATAATGTAAGCTAGACGGATGTACGGCAATGGGTTGTCTGTACAATGGGAATACACTTGCCCGAGCACCGGCAGCCGCTAGAAAACGGTGAAATGCAGGTTATTTTTGTGAAAATTTGTGTTTGCTTGCCTCCAAGACAACATGCTGCATAGAACGATTATGATTAAATAATATTTTGTCACATTCAATATGAATGGCATTTGCTCAATAACATTGGCTTACTTATTGCCGTTCTGAAATGACACGGGATTTCGTCATTAATAACAGGCATTTGGGAAGGAATGAATTCTCTTCATAATTCAACGAATGTATATTTTTTATAAGATTTGTAATGCACTATATGACATTTGAATGACTATATTCCTCATCTCTGGAGAGTAAGACTCACCCGACACGTCACATCCCTCATCCCTGGTGAATAAGCACCACCCGACACGTCACATCCCTCATCCCTGGTGAGTAAGCACCACCCGGCACGTCACATCCCTCATCCTTGATGAGTAAGCACCACCCGACACGTCACATCCCTCATCCCTGGTGAGTAAGCACCACCCGACACGTCACATCCCTCATCCATGGTGAGTAAGCACCCCCCGACACATCACATCCCTCGTCCCTATTCATTTGTGACAGAGGCGTCAGCATCCGTGCGCCATATGACGTTTATCGCCATGCGCAGTCATCCACGACATCCTTCCTTCCTTCCTCTGGGGTGGCAGGCGTGGATGCGAGTGTTGTGCGCATAGTAAACATCCAGGACGCGAAGGGTGACTTGAATCACGCGTGTTGAAATCTAACGTAGATTGTCGAAAAATAAGTTTTTTTTCTGTTTTTGTCGAAAAAAAAAAAAAATTCTGTTTTTGTCGAAAAAATACGTTTTTTCTGTTTTTGTCGAAAAAATAAGTTTTTGTCGAAAAATAAGTTGTTGAAATAGGAGGGTGGTTGTTGAAAAACAAAGACGATTTTTGGAAAAAATGAGAGGTTGTTGAAAAACTAGGATGGCTGTTGAAAAAGCAGGGTGGTTGTTGACATATAAGATGGGTATTTAAAAAAAACCGAGTGGTTGTTGGGAAAAAGGTGTTTTTCGAAAATTTAATAGTTATTGTAGTAAACTCGTAGTTGGCTATCCATAAATCTAGCATGACTTTTATTACATCTAGCAAAAATGTCAGCAAACGACAGTGTGGAATTGATCAGTAAGTTTCCTGCTGGATATTGGGTGCATTTTTTAAGTTTTGAAGTTGACAGTGAACTGTAGTGCCGTTCAAGTGAGAATTTGGAAGTCACCGATCGTTTGCAGTCAAATGTTTCAACATCAAAAACTTGACGAGTTGAATGAATGAAGTCGAGTTTTCAATATTGTTCTGTAGGAGAAAGAAAGAGTTTCTCAGCATTTTCCATCCTCATTAATTTCCCTGACCATCAAAGAGTGCAGGTCATTGATTCGCAATTGCTGGGATGTTCTTCCCGGCCGTACAATAGACGAGGCGCCGCCATACGCTACGACCCTCACGCGTGCCGCCGGCCTACGTAGGATATACATATACCCTCGGCCTCCCTCACTTCCCCTCCAGCTTCCTTATGTTTGTTTACTCATACATCTTCGCATGATTCATATTTTGAATGAGATACATTTTAGCGTCTCGACCTAATAACTGAATATTTTTATAAAATATTTTTAGTAGCATTTTTATTTGATATACATATACCAGTTTCAGTTGTTCTTTCCTATCTCGTTCTTTTTGTCCATTTCTAATTATTGGATGTTTTTTTCTCTTTCATTATGCAATGTTGTTTATATCTTCTGTAAATGACAACTTGCCGAGTCACGGCTTATGCACCCATTTAAATTAGCTGAAAAAATTTACATTCATTGCTAATTTTAGTTCAACGAGAATCTTACTAAATTTAAATGCCCCGCATCTTTATTGCATTACATGTAATGTGAATATTTCGTTTAATTTTTCATGTTAGATGACGGATCGTCCGGAGAATTTCACCCTCGTTTATTCGCAGTGCCGCACAGGCTTCCCTCACTCACGCGTGTCAGAGTCAATGGAAATACTGGCACAATGCACGGCAAATTAGGCGTGACGACCGAATGCACTGAACCTGGTCCTATGTTTTGTACTGAGCTTCTTTGTGTAACGCTAAGACTAACATAACAACTTTCTGATTACTCATACAAAATTGAGAAAAAATATATTTTACCAGGCCAAAAGCTGTTTTGTGATACTTTGAACATTTGATTTGAACGGGTGCTTAGAGATTTATTTAAACTCCAAGAAAAATAAGTTTATGAAGAAAATGAGTGAATGCTCGAATTCACTTTCTTGTATAGTGATATGAGTATAATATGATAAGAAGCTAGCGAGATAAAATTCGAGTTAATAATGAACAAAAATTATTTAATCTTACTCAAAAAATGTTAATTATCAAAAATATATCATTGACGCATAGCCTTATAGAATCTTTTAGGCCCTTTAGGGTATAGAGAGAACTTCCTCTCAGCGAGCTTACTTGCTACATAACCATTACTATCTAAAAGGGCTCATCACTAAAGGAAACTGTATTGCAAAGACAATTATGTTTTCTTGTTACCTTGTACAAGTTTTTCGAGTGCGTGGAGTTAAAAGGAACCTGAATTTCTTTCAATATAAGCACTTGATACGATTCTTTGCATCGAGTATGGTTAGGAGCGGAACACTTTGCAATGATGGTGCTGGCGTTTTCTTAAGGAAGCTTTCCATGAAACGAGCATTTGCAGTAGAGCAGATTATTTGGATGTTGTACTAATCGAAATCCTTTATTCGCACTTACGGCAGATGTCGCGAACCTCGTACGCTTTTTGGAATAGTAAAATTCGATGGATTTTAGGGTAACTTTACAACACGATGTGGGGTAACTTTTTTAAGTTCGTGAGTGAGGAGGTTCAGATAGATTTTTGTTGTACAATATTTAAAAATACGGTGACCCGTCAATGGTTAGCTAGTGTGAGATTACATAAAAATTTTCAGACAAATGAGTCTCAATTTCAATTTTTTTTATCAAGGAAATATGTCAATCAAGATATAATGAACGAATATCTTATCAAATTAGTGCGACATTTACCTCCTTTATCCCATTTTTATGTTTTTTCTTTTATCTGTTGCTATACATAAAAGTTACCCTGAAAAAGGCACATCTGAGGCAGCTAACAGAAGCCTCATCCAGCCGCCCTCATCCCGAGAGTCGCTACTGAGAGTATAACCTGTGCGCTTAACGGATCGATCGAGGCCAGGATAATATTCCGGTATTATTTATTAGAGGGCCTTGCGTGAGACATAACAGCTTCACACGAGCGACCGTCATACGGGGTGACGTTCATACGGCAGCCGAGGCCGTTGAAAGGCACGGGTTTAAAGGGAAATTTTTAAATATAACGGATGATTTCTGGCGTACAATTTTTCATGATGAATATGATATTACGATTAATACTTAAGAGATTAAAAATGAGTCGTCATTTTAACGCATATTCTTTTCTCTCAGTTCTAGGCTATGATGTTCTTTTCAGTTCTGGGCGTTATTGACGAATCAAATTTTGCTTTCTTGACAGAACGACATGCATTAAAATCTACGTTATAGTGGTCATTGAACGGTCTACTAAAGGTCAGTGAGCAGCCTAGCGCCGACCAGTGAGCCGCCTACCGCCGGCCTGTGAGCGGCCTCCCGCCGGCCTGTGAGCGGCCTACCGGGCCTACCGCCGGCCTGTGAGCGGCCAACCGCCGACCAGTGAGCAACCTATCGCCGGCCTGTGAGCGGCCTCCCGCCGACCAGTGAGCAACCTATCGCCGGCCTGTGAGCGGCCTCCCGCCGACCAGTGAGCGACCTATCGCCGGCCTGTGAGCGGAATACCGCCGACCAGTGAGCGACCTATCGCCGGCCTGTGAGCGGCCTCCCGCCGACCAGTGAGCGACCTATCGCCGGCCTGTGAGCGGCCTCCCGCCGACCAGTGAGCAACCTATCGCCGGCCTGTGAGCGGAATACCGCCGACCAGTGAGCGACCTATCGCCGGCCTGTGAGCGGCCTCCCGCCGACCAGTGAGCGACCTATCGCCGGCCTGTGAGCGGCCTCCCGCCGACCAGTGAGCGACCTATCGCCGGCCTGTGAGCGGCCTACCGCCGACCAGTGAGCGACCTACCGCCGGCCTGTGAGCGGCCTACCGCCGGCCAGTGAGCCGCCTACCGCCGGCCTATGAGTGTCCTATACTGCCGACCAGTGAGCGGCCTACCGCCGGCCTGTGAGCGGCCTACCGCCGGCCGCCTTTAATCCAGGCAAGCGTGTGGCGCTACTCAAGATTACACCGCGGCTGGGAATGTTTACTCACAGATTACTGGGATTACCGAGGGCTGGGAATCACCGCTTTCGAGTGCGAGTATAAGGGACGGAATTTATGGAGAGACGAGGGAGGTTGTGAGGGCAAAAATAGTGACTACATTACTTGATGTGTGCTAATAGTGATGCTATTTAATTGTTATGATTTTAGCATTTAAGTTACGTAATTTAGTTTATACATCATCTACTTTTCTTAAGATTATAAAGAAGTATTTATAATTATAATTATAAATACTATTTATACTATATAATATAATTATATTATATTATATAATTATTTATAATCTTAATTATATAATTAAGATTATAAAGAAGTATTAAAAACGTATACAATACGATTGTGGGATAATTTAATCATGATGTTTTAAGTTCATTAACTTTTTATAAAATTTAACTTATTCTTTGTCCAAACATCAGATGAAACTGCGGTGCAATAGAGAGGCAACCTACCAATATGCTGTCCATCCAAGGCAAGTGGCGCTATGCAAGCAATGCTCCAAGTACCGGGGCCAAACAGTGCTCCAAGTACCGGGACCAAACAGTGCTCCAAGTACCGGTACCAAGACATGCTCCAAGTACCGGGGCCAAGCATGGCAAGCACCGGTACCTAACAATGCTCCAAGTACTGGTACCTAACAATGCTGTGAGCACCGTGACCAAGCAGTGCTCCAAGTGCCGGTACCAAGCAGTGCTCCAAGTACCGGGACCAACCAGTGCTCAAAGTACCGGGACCAACCAGTGCTCAAAGTACCGGGACTAACCAGTGCTCCAAGTATAGGGACCAACCAGTGCTTCAAGTACCGGGACCAAGCAGTGCTCCAAGTACAGGGACCAACCAGTGCTCCAAGTACCGGGACCAAGCAGTGCTCCAAGTGCCGGTACCAAGCAGTGCTCCAAGTACCGGGACCAACCAGTGCTCAAAGTACCGGGACCAACCAGTGCTCCAAGTACCGGGACCAAGCAGTGCTCCAAGTACCGGGACCAAGCAGAGCTGCAAGTACCGGGACCAACCAGTGCTCCAAGTACCAGGACCAACCACTAACCAGTGCTCCAAGTACCGGGACCAAGCAGTGCTCCAAGCTCCGGGACCAAGCATGGCAAGCACTGGTCCCGGTTGGCCCGACAATACATGGTCGCGCGTCCTAGGACCGGCGATGTCACCGCAGCACGCGCCGTTGACGGATGACCTGCGTAATGAATTTAAGACTAACTCTGCTATACGCACTGGGAAGCTCAAACAACACTTTAATGGCTCAAGGGATTTCTGATTGAAAAATCAATGTGAGTTACCCATGCAAAGTGCAATCTGATCACGTGCTCTATAGCCCATAAAGTGACGATAAAAAATGACGTATTTAAAAACAACGAATAAAGACGTAGGGGAAATATTAGGTACAAGGAATAATAAATAAATAAAGTGTATCTATCACTGAATATCATGGAGTTAAGTTGTTGTGTTGTAAACCTGGAGTGCAGGCGGTTTGATTGACGGTATCATAAGAAATAACTATAAATATAATTCTGTTTATTGTTAAAGCCTATATACGAAGGTGAATCATTTTATCCAAAAATTTCTTAAAAAGTTAACATAAATGCGCGCACAATCACACCGTGGAGTCTATGTAATTTTGTTCCTGCACTTTCAAAATTCGAAGTACAGTACATGAACATAAAAACAATAGAATGATATAAAAAATTCACTATGTAAATAATATGGAGTTTCAAATGTAGATCAAAAATCTGGAAACGAATTTCTTAAATTGAAAAATAGTTTTGCATTGCCGCCAAGATATATCTGTAATTTTTTAAATTGAGCAATGTCGAGTCTGTAATCGAAAATGAATGAGCTCGCATTATTTTCATTTTATGTATTTGTAACGAAAAATTCTTCGCTAAGTTTGCTCCAAAATTATGTGCAAGACTATCTTTTGTACAGCAAAATTATTACAAATTTAGATCAAAGATTTTACTTTTCTAAAAGAATGTTTTTGCTACCAAGACTAAATATTTCACTTTACCGATAGTCCATTTAAAAATTTTTATCACCCGAAGCTAACTTCGAATGACATGGGCGTTTTTTTAAAGTAGCGACGGAGACCAACCTAAGATGCTTGACAGCAAAAGTAGTTACGGTGGCCAACGTAAAAGCAGTGACAGCGACCGACGTAAAAGTAGTGACAGCGACCGACGTAAAAGTAGTGACAGCGACCGACGTAAAAGTAGTGACGTAAATCGACGTAGAAAAGCCAGCGTCTGTAGTCCGAGGCGCAACAAGCCAGGGCCCATCTATGGCACGTGTCGAGCTGTTGGCCGGCACAATGAACTTCATTAGAAAGATGCCGGCAATCCCTAGCGTGTATATTTGGAATAAGTTTACGAGGGAAGTCTCTTATGATCTGAGGGCGGAATTTCTTTTATTGGGCACCCGTATTTTGGTCTGGACGAAGTGAGGAGAAATCGATGCTCCGAAGCAGACTTTGATCGATCTCTCTTGAGAAACGAAGATTATGAAAAATATAACGCTCGTGACGGGTAAAAAGTAAAATTATGAGCATTAAGATATTTTTTTGAACCAGATTTCCGTATTAATTTGTCTTCATTAATTCTATCCACATTTAACCGAGTTAATTAATTAATACAGGATAATATGAATATTATCTTTCCCCCTTTTCAATGGTGGTATACTATATATAACGTCATTTAGAATATATGTTTCTTATAAGCTAATTAACTGCCCGCTTAATGAATGACTAATTTCTTAGTTCTTAGATTATCACTCTATACATACATTTGGACTAGCGATCATTGCACATGAGACGAATTTCTTGGTTTTTAGATTATGACTACATTTGGACTAGCAATCCTTGCACATGATGAAGATCAGTGATTCTTTATCTGTTCCAGGTACACCATTGGACTACACGTGTCTCGTACCTGCCGTGCACGTGTATCATACCTGCCATGCACGTGTATCATACCTGCCATGCACGTGTATCATACCTGCCGTGCGCGTGTATCATACCTATCATGCACGTGTATCATACCTGCCGTGCACGTGTATCATACCTGCCATGCACGCGTATCATACCTGCCGTGCACGTGTATCATACCTGCCGTGCACGTGTATCATACCTGCCATGCGCGCGTATCATACCTGCCGTGCGCGCGTATCATACCTGCCGTGCACGTGTATCATACCTGCCGTGCACGTGTATCATACCTGCCATGCGCGTGTATCATACCTATCATGCACGTGTCTCGTGTCTGTCAGAGAGCGGATGATGCTCCGCGATAAGAAGTTCCGCAAACACGCCCTGATATGATCGAGCTCAAGTGCAAACTCCTGACACCGGCCGCCGCACCGCGAGTTGGATGCGTCACAGGCGAATTATAGGTGACCAGTCATTCAATTTCTAAAGAGTGCGTACCGAATATTCGAATAATATATTCACCGAATATTCGATCGAGCTTGCATTTCGGTAATATGTTACTCTTAATACACATTTATACGAAAATAACTTGTGCACTTTTAATCTATTGTTTCATTGTCCATACGTAGATAAAGGGGAGGGTTTATAAGATTAATCTTGCACCATGGATTTACTCACTGAAGAAGGTTCTATTATGATATTTCTTCTATATATTAGTGAAAGCAAATGTGAAAGACGTGTGACATCTGTGATTATATTCCCTGGTAAGCAAGTTAACACTTGCACGGGTGTTTTGTCCCTACAAAACTTCAGAAATTATTCTTCAGCAACTGAAAAAAATAAAAACTCACAAAAAACTTGTCATAAAAGACTCATCATTGTTTATTGTACTATTCATAAATAAATTTAAAAAAAATCAATTAAGATATGACAAAAGACAAAAAATATATATTTTTTGATAATGCCAGGCTGCTACCAAACTTTCAAGGTCAATGGTTTCAGTTTGATTGTTCACTGGCAAGCAAAAATGAGACGCCTAAATTTATAAAATTTTCAAGAATTTAGTCCCTTTAATGTGCACTAGCAAAGCTTTGTTTTCATATTACAAAATTGAAATTATTCACTTTAGTGTTTTCAGCAGTCTTATTCCAATCGCATATTAAACCAATAATAAAAATAAATGTTAGGAAACTATATCAGTGTATTTAACATATTCTGACGCTGAGGCCAACTGTTGGATTCGCGTGCTTATTTGGACGGACACTCTACGGACATTTCTCACCCTAACATGTACATGGTCATTGTTTGTGTTTCTCTAAGGATGACGCAACTGAATTGAGTCTGAAAATATGAATGTTTTTTGTTAAATTTTAACAGTAAGAAAATCTACGAGCTATATAATACTACAATAATTTTAAGAGATCTTTAAAACGAAGGAATATATATGCCACAGTCACAATTGTAAGTAAAAATACATGTTGAACATATATAAAGTAGCTCACAAAAAAAGGAAAATGTTCTAATGATTCGTAATCTTCATAGTTATTATTCATTCTTAAAAATATTATTGACTCTGGATACGAGTATATATAATGACGCGGTATCATATGATTTAATTATATTCGCTATAACATAATATGTGACGTATAGATTCAGGTACAATAATCTATACATAACAACGAAAGCAAGCCTATAACCTATGCAGCATGGCATATAAGGTTACGCATAAATGGCGGCACCTAACCTAGCTAAAACTATATGTCGGAATGCAGCATGGCACCTTCTGTTAGATTGTGCAGCGCTGACAAGAGTGCGCTTTTTAATTGTTACAACTGCAACAGGCATGCACGAGGGTATATAGCTTTTTGCAGCACTGCAGCAACAACAAGCCCATGCATGAGTGTTGTGTCGCAGCTGCAACAGGCATAAGATCTAGTGTGTTGTTACAAATGCAACAGGCGTGAGAGTAGTTTCTTGCAGCTGCAACAGGTATAAGAGTGTTTTTTACAGCTGAAAGAGTCATGCTGATGCAGTGAACTGCAACGGTCGGCAAGCGTACAAAATATACGCACAATAACATTGAATTTGTATGCCTATTCAGTATGCAGAAGCATATAAAATATGATTAAACACCTGCTTGGCTGCGTAAGGCAAAATTATTGAGAATAAAGCTGAAGCAAAAATGAGAACACAATTGACGTCAAAATGATTTGACTTCATTATAATTTAATTACTACGTTGAAAGAATTAATAGAAAGCTGCAAAATTATTAACAACAATATAATAATAATACTAGAAATAAAACAAATAACATGACGATATAGCATCCAGCTCCATGATCGTCACGAATTTCAGTTTACAGCTGTAAATATGGTAGTCTGACGATAAATACATAGATGAAGCAGGCGGTTCATGAACCGGAATAGTATACATATCACATCCCAACACGATCATCAGATGATCAGATGTCGGATGTATAGTGTCAGATGATCGTGTCGCTGATCCCGATCATCTGATGTACAGTAATACCCGGCATGACCAAACGTCATCATACAGCTGGAGCAATCGAACAGCTAGGTCTTTACAGATGCAACAGCCGAACAGAGCCTTGGCGCTACAGGAACTTGGCCTTACATCTGCGGTAGCAGCCAAACTGAGTCTCACAGCTGCAGCAGCCGTACAGCTCCTTACATCTGTTGCTAGTATCCTGTCATACGAGCCTATATATAACAGCGTGCGCGAACAGCGCTTGAAACGCTCGTCCCAGCGCGCCAATTATTTGACCATTTTAGCGCGCCGAGGATCGCAAGTTTAGGGGGCGTGGTCACACAAAATCCATTGGGCGTGGCTTTCTTCAGGTGAAAAACGCAGGTGAAGTTTCCAGAGGAGGAGTCCTTGGCGAGATCCTCCCATGCCGATCATATCCTTTACTTTGATGTGAACAAGCTGAGAAAAAAGACGCTCCTTGGTATTTCCTACTTAATTGCTCATGTTTTACGACCTGTAATGAATTTAATCGATGTAACAAGCGAAGTTAGAAGCGACTAATTCGATTAAGCACTTGAATGGGGAATTTGGTCGCATCTTTTTTCCACTTCTTACGTACAACATTATCGGGCTCGCCTGATGGCCTTATCATATGGATCACTAGCAATTCGAGAAGCACCCTCGAATATCATTACTTTGATTATAATTGAGCTGTGGAATCACACAAAAAATTCAAATAATTACATTAATGTACATTAAATAAAATACATTTAATGTAAAGCTTGCTAATGGTTGTAACTAAGGTTTATGTTTTATTGTAGGAAAAAATAGAACTAAAAATGCATTGCCCGGCGTATAGGAGTTGATCGTTCTCGTTCCCACGTTCCGTATCGTTCCGTATTTATCGTGTCGTGATATTGTCGTGTAGGAACCTAAAAAAGGAACCTAAAAGTTGAAGGAAAGTTAGAAAAAAATCTGAATGCGATTTTTTCTAAAAATTCAGAGGCAATTTATGCCAGACAGCACCGAGTAAATTTTAAATTACAGTTCCAATCGTAAATTTGGCTACGAAAATGCTTCTCTGCTGAAGGAAACGATTAATTCAGCCACTGATTAATTATGCAAGAAACTCCTGCAGCGGATGCAACCAATACGTAATTAATCGCTCTATAACCAAGGATAAATTTTTACAGGTTAAACAACAACGTTTAAAATCGTAACCCACGCAATAATATTTAAAAAACATTTCAAATAATTTCAAAATTGCATAATTTTTTGGTATATTTTATGAACTTATCTTGGAGCATCGATCGTTTTCTTTTTATTTTCGGCCGTTTTTCATGATGTAAACACAGCGACTGACGCAATATCTCTTGAAGCAGCGAAGCTACTTCGCCCTCTGGTGAATAGCAGCTGATTTATCACTCGCTTGAATGCGTCTTGGAGTAATTTCCCTCCATTAGGTTCCAGTCATTTGTCTTGAGAAGCAGCGACTGCTACAAGCCTCGCCTCTGCACTTAGCCTACCTACATAAAGCTACGCGATTGCTGCTAAACGCATGTATGTATTCGAGGCGCCTAAACGCACGCCTATAAGTAAAGAAACGGCGAGCAGAACGCGCGCCTGAATAAAAAAATAGCGAACTGAAACCGCACCTGAGTAAATGAATGACGTGCTGAATGAGCGCCTGAGTAAAAAAATGTCCAGCTTTATGCGCGCAGTAAAACGCAGATGCATGAAATATTTTTTGACGCCACGTACGCGTATAACCGACGCATCAGAGCTTCATGATCAGTGATCACATTTCATTTATGGGAGTGAGTGGTGTGTAATATTTGTCTATTGTCATGATACGTAATCTGCATATTTCTGCAAAATAAAAATAGATTTGTCTGTTCGTTCAGCAAATAGATTTGTTTAATTAAATCTTTCTTTTACTGAACATTTAGATATTTAGTGAGCAAATCGACTGATTTAATTTTTTACGTTCCTTCAAACCCGCGAGGTTAAATATTGTTTGGCCATGTATTAAAATAACCCATGCAGAAAAATTCCCTCAATTATAACTATACCATAACTTCATTACTGCATGTGTACATGCAGTGGGTGATTATGTATACCACAGGCATTTGCATAGGCCGATTTAATCGACAAAAGCAATATATGTTAACGAACTCGACGCCTCCACGCCGAGTCATTTGAAAGCTAAACCTCATCCAGGCACTAGTATCAACTAAGACAGTCTGATATGAAAAAAGCTAGATTGTACCTGGTATTAAGTATATATATTGCAGCCTGGCCCTGGTATCAACTAGGCCAGCCTCAGTGTTAATAAGCCAGCCAGTCACTGGTATAGAATGCGAAAAGGTAAGTCCTTAGAGTCAATTTTTGGGGTTCAGCTTGGTATTCAATAAGTTATATTGGCCCTGATATCAGGTACAGCAACCACCACAGCCTTGCCCTGGCATAAACTGTGCCAGCCTTGGTATTAATATGCCAGCCAGTCATCGGAATTAAATGCGAGTAGGTAAGTCCTTCCAGTCAAGATTTGGGGTGTGTTCGATCATGCGAGCGGCAGTAAAAGCTGCCCCGGGCCTGCGATCCATCCTGAGCCGATCTATCAAGCGGCGCGTGATCTGACCATCCATTCAAGGAGTTGTTTCTATTCCCACAATCTCTTATTAATCTTGTGGGAGGCAAGAGGTTGTCGAGCTGTCGTCGGGTAAATGCTTGCTGAAGATTCACTACGAGGCTATTTTCCAATTACGACTTCACGTTAAAGAGCGAGTAAGTTTCTTGGTCGTGAGTTTATGGTTCGTCGCTCTGCGGGAGCCTTCCTTCTGCTTCAGGGCTTAAAACCTATACCTTCCTCAAGCTCGCCGCCACCGCCGCCAGCGCTGCCACCATCAAGAGTACCTCTCTAAAAAACATCTCTTCGAGACGATGAACCTGTACGGATGCTGGAAATAAAGGCAGTAATGTGATAGAGACTCTGGTATCGCATGAACAGCCCCTGGCAGCAGTGATCGTGTGGACGAGAAGATGAACGAGTCAGCGGGGCACCCGCCCAGCCACTGGAGAGGCTCACGCTGCTCTGCTCTGGTGTGCAAACTACTGATTTTCGGTTAACTTTACCCAGGTGAGATTGAATAAGAAATCGATAATGCGTCTATATCAAGAATATCAAGATGTTTTAAGCGAAGGTTTTACAAATAAGACAGTATGGACATTCTCATAAATCTCTCTAGGTCAACGTACAAGGGCCCTGGAACTGAGATTGGGTCAATCCGCAGTATATACATATATTGCCTTCGCCCAATGCTAATGTCGTGTATGCGCCGACTGAAGGTCATTAACATGTGGGTATATAGAATCACTTGAAGATATAACATAGCTAATGCGGCCTATATATGCTATATATAATAAATGTGTTACATTTATCACGGATAACATAAGTTAACATGTACCTAACATCTGAGGCATGAATATATAATATCCGTGGCGATGAACATGACGCTGCACTGAATAGGCAAGAACTATATGTTGCCTCCGCATTCCATTCAATATCAAATGCACGACACTCAGTGAGAAAAAAATTGAAGTTTCACTTTGAGTCCTTTTTTTGAGCCGTTTCTATCTAATTCATGAAGTTGTAAGGTTTCGGATGTCTGATAAATACTGATTATATTTAATCCGTATATTGATTATGCTAATTATGTGATGTAGAATTTTCTGGTGTTGTAGATATTTAGTGGAGCAATCGCTATGAATATTGCGAATGGCAGTCGTCACACGCTTCAATTAACACACGCACAGGATCAGATTGAAGCATCATTTAGATGGCTTATTTAAAAGTTGCCACAATATTCCATGTATTAATGAGTGATTTCAGTGCACAATAAAATTCGAAATTATTATAAATTTAAGGAGAGAGTTTTGAGATAAGTATTGCGTTGAGCTTTTTTTGAATCAATTCCTGCTTTTCAATAACTACCATAGAGTTATTATTACAATCATTAATTGTTTTCATCGATCATGATGCACGCATGAAAATGGCCGTAACTGGAGGAATCTTCGTCAAAACACTATACAATAATTTTTTGTTAATTTCGTCCTTAAAGAAGACATGCTATCATTTAGAAGCATTACGATGTAATTAAGTTAGTCATGGTCTGTAATTTCAGTTGCATTAACGCTCCCATGTATTTGACTTTCTGATTTTACCTTTGATTTATCATCATTTTGAAGATTGCTGCCCTAACAAAAAATGTTCTCGCTAAACATATTCACGAGACGCGCTGCATCTTATAATACACTACTGAATAATTTATTTTGATTCGTATTTTCTCTAATATATTTTGGACCCTGTAATTAAATACTATTAGGGATACGACTGGGAAAATTTTAAAGTTGACAAAGGCCATTGTAGCCATCTCAGTGTAGAGACGCAATCATATTAGGCGATCGCTCGTCATTTTATCTGATTTCGTTACGAATGAAGATATTTAATTTGGGACATTTGGGATGTGGAGTAATTAATTGGTGTTCATTTATCTATAAACAATCAATATCTTCAGTTGAGTTTTGTGCGAGCTTCTAAACCATATGCTTCGTCGCCAACCCAGATCACTGACGTACGACGACTGCATGCTGGAGATACGGCGACGCTTAGGTTGTGGGACTCGAGCAGCGGGCGGCCCTGATCAGCTGCGATCGACCTGGGTTAAACGCACGAAGAGCTGTGCAGAGGGCGATCGTAGTCAACGGCGATCTACGTGGCTTCCACGAGCAAAGACTGACGCAGTGAGCAGCCGTCATCGGCTTCGATCGACGTAGGTCCCATGAGCAAAGATCGACACAGCGGCGGGTGGCTGTGATCGGCGGCGATCGACGTTGGTTCCACGCGCGGAGATCAGTGCAGTAATTAGCGGCCTCGACCGTCGGCGATTTGCGTACGTGGGTTCCACGCGCAAAGATCAGCGCAGTGAGCCGCCCGTTTCGGCAGCGATCGACGTGAGTTCTAAGCGCAAAGAAATGCGCAGCAGGTGGCCCTGATCTACGGTCATCGAAGCTGAGCATTCATCGCTGAGCATCGACGCCCAAGGCGCCGCACTCTGGCCGCCGCTTCGGCTCAACGGAATCGCTACTAACTGAGTTGTACTTATTTTATGAACTAGTGAAAGTTGCCTGAGACGCAGTATAAGAATTTCTGAAAATTAAAATTTAAAAATATATTGTCAAAATAATATGCGTTTAAAAATAAGTGTTGTCTTCAACACTTCTAAAGAAAGACAACATTTCTAAAGAATCCAGTTTCTTCGATGTTACACATGTACGATGAATTTTTAATTATATTATCTAATATTACAAAAATCAATTTTAAATTTTATTTTTAAAATAAAAAAAATCGAATTTTTAAAAATTGGTCATTCTGTCGATTGACTCATGCATTGCCTCCAACTTTAAGCAAGTGTGAAAATTTTCAGATCGATTGGACAGGTCAAAGTGTGTTGAATATTGGTTATAAGATTTGTAGAAGACAAAATTATTTCTTCAATTTTTTTAAATTAAAAAAAAAAATTTTTTTATGAACTTTTAAAATTATATATTCTGTAAATTCATTTATACATTGCCTCCGACTTTACGCAAGTGTGCAAACTTTCAGATTGATTAGACACATCAAAGTGCGTTGCACATCTATTATAAGATTTGTAGAAGACAAAATTATTTTTTACATTTTTTATATTAAAAAAAATATATTTTCAAAATTATGTATGCTGTCAATTTATTCATGCATTGTCTCCAACTTTACGCAAGTGTGCAAAATTTCAGATCTATTGGAAAGGTAGCAGTGTGTTAAATATTTATTATGTGAATTGTAGCAGACAGACAAACAAACAAACAAACAACAAGAAGTAAAGTTAAAGAGAAATGTTGTAATAATTAATGAACAAGTTATCTTCAGCTTTAAGTCCCTGATTCCAATTTATCATCGAATTAAAATTTATTAAATTTCTGTTAATTTAATTTAATTTCAATCAGGATATCAAGTTTTCCTCGTCATAAATCTAATTTCAAAAATGTCTATTTTAGCACGATGTTGACCACTACACTTTAGAAATTCACATAAAAAGTTAATGAAATAGACACTTGTCAATGTATTCATAAATCCTGGCCTTAAAGGGGAAGAAAGCCCAGTTTATGGTCAATGAAAAGAAAAAAATGAAGAAAAAAACAAGCCCAACGCTGTTATGACTTTATCTTTCAATCGCTCCTGTCTTACACAATTCAGACGAGCAAACAATCTAATTTTTCGAGGAAATTACAGTCAGTTTTCCAAGATTGATGTCGAGTCATCAAGATCCTTGATAATCAAGATAATGATGAGAGAAAACATTTTTAACTATATGGAAAGGAAGAGGAAGTTCTTGCGCTGCTTTTTAGGATGAGGATGAAGGAATTATATGTATTTATGTGGCCGACACATCCATCATGTTATTTGGGTTCATTCGTTATCTCTTAATTTATGTAAATCGTTGCAGCATTTTATTATTGATGAAATGAAGCCTTATGTTCAACAATGTGTTGCAAAATCAAATAAAAAATTATTTCAAAACAAGTTAAAAGCAAGTAAGTTAAGGATTTTAATTTTTGTCATGTGTAGAGTTTGAAGGTCTATTCAGAGCATATCACATAAAGGATTGGTGAAAAGTGAAACGTGGTAAGCGCCAAGAGAAATTGTTAACTGGAAAACCCATGTAAGATAGGCGAAATTTCATTACCGGGACACTTGTTTTGCTTGTGAAATTTAGAAATGGGTCTGATCTCTAATTTGTAGGAAGGTGAATCGAACATAATTGAGGTAAATTATCATCACATCTACTTAATTTCACATTTATTCAAATTTTCCATGAATGACAATGATATTGAAAAAATTGTAATATATATGAATAACAATGATAATGGTAATTTGAATAATAATAAATATTATAATAATAATATTATTATTATCAATAATTATAATCATAAAAATAATAATAATAATGACAATAATATATGTAATAATCTTAATAATAATATAATAATGGAAACAAAAAATACTATTTACAATAATTCCTTACATAGATGGTCTGGTTAAAGAATATTTGACCTCTATTTAAAAGCAACGAAAATTCTGCTTAAAATCAGTAATAATTAAGACGAAACTGGAATTAGGTCAAGGAATTATAGCAGACTGATGGAGGAGCTAATACTGGAAAAAACTTCAGGACACAAGAGTTCTAAAATGTAAATTACAAACTCCATACATAAAGCTAAGCAATGCAGATTGTGTGGTGACTTCAACTGGCAGCAGATAGTGATCCACAACAGTCTTCAGGAGCGCCGATCTCAGTTAGCCATGAAAGACTTATAGCCTGCAAAATCCATAATTATATTGATAGTGATACGTTGCATAACACCAAATCCCGAAAATTAGCGGAGAAATTTTCAGTGGTTAGCGAATAAATTTAGAATTTTACTTAAATCTTTCAGACAAAAAATACATGCCTTATATAAAACCCCAGCGCTGGACAAGATGAAGCACAACTTATTGGACACTATTTTCATGACTTCAGCTCGTAAAAAATTCCATCTGGAAATCCGAAATTTAAAGATATTACAGTCGTTAGAAATTCCTGCATTGAATCATTTTGTAAGAGATTAGAATACTGTAGACTATTTATTGGTAGACAAACAAAGGTATATATGGCCCCAGCCTGATAAATTCTATGCATGGTTTCCTGGAAGAAATCTATTGTGAGAACGAATGCCAGTGAGAAGAGGCTCGTTGTAAATGAATATTGTTTGATTTCATATTACACTCAGAAAAAGTACGGGTTATATTGTTCACATAGCAACACACTTGCTGCGTGTAGCACTGATACGTCCTTTTTCCGGCCAAACATGGTCAAGATGACCGACATAGGAGTAAAAGTGCATCGCTATTTAGACAAAGCCTCATAATTTTTACAGTATATTATTCGTAGCATAAGTGTTTTTTTCGCCCAGTGACGAAGTGCAATTAAACTTTGTCCCAAATTTACATTCGGAATAAATATTGGAAAATTTCCACTCCAAATAATTGTCCAGAATTTAAATTCCCAATAGTTATTTAAAAACTCACACTTCCAATAGTTATTAACATTAGATATTGAAATTTAATCACTGAGACGTTTTTTTTTCAAATAAATATACTCTGATTCACCCTTCCAGAGATGCGAAGATACCGTTCAGCGTTAATGTGAAGATGAATTCCAGTTTTTAAAACCTTAAACTCTAACACAAATATTCCTCATCAAAATAGGTTTCCAAAACTGGCGTTACATTATCGTTTTTTTTTTAATTCTATGACCAAAAAAACGTGAATTTGATATAAATTTCGAACTCAGTAAGCTGTCATAAAAAGAAGTTGCTACTAAATTTTACTTCACAAAAGTATGTCGCATATTACCGATATTATAACGATCGAATGCCAGGAATTTAACGTTAAAAAATGTGTTGATCAAAAATTTTTTAACGAAATCAACTCATTATCAACGTTGGTTGTACGTCATTTTCCAGTAGGAACAGCTTGGAGTTTCCGATCGATGATACAGGCGGAGCTGCGTTCAGTAACGGGCGATAATCCGGTGGTAAATGAGCTAAGTTTGGTGGACGCTATATGACGCTCCGTCAATTAGTCGCGGATGTTGACATGATAGCGCCTCGCTTGACAGCTCTGCTGCGAGAGTGAGTGTGCTGGTAGAACGTTTGCTTTCAGAGTGCTGTATTATTCGTACAGTTAGTGCGTTCTGTTGTGAAATAAAATTTAATACGTAACACAGTCCTAATGAGAGTGAGTGCAAATATAGAACGTTTACTGTCAGAGAACTGTTATTTGTGCAAATGTGTGTGTATATATACTTGAATAGTTGGAAAATAAAATTCAAGTCGTTGTATAGACCTTGTGTGTGAATGTATTGATTGATATTTTGCGATCAGAATACTGCTTTGTATGTGCCAATGTGTGTGTTGCGCCCTTTTAAAATAAAATATAAGACATTGTACGCACTAGTATATATGTGAATGTGTTGATTGAAAGTTTGCTATCAGAGTGTTTTATTAATCGAACCATATAAGTGCGTGGGTTATCCAATAAATTGAAAACGCAAGTATTGATTGAGTTAGTGCTTGGTGATAGATCGTTTGCTATCAGAGTGCAGTATTAGTTGCTACAATAACTGTCTCCGGCTGTAAAATAGGACAAAATTTTGTTAAATAGATCATGTGTGTGATGACAGACCGAGTTTGGTACTGGACATCAAATCATATGTAGCAATAAGTTTGTTTAGCTGTTCAATTAAACATATTACGCTTGACAGACCAGTCGTGTGTGATGAAATACCGTGTTTGGAACTGACATAATGTCATTTGTGGCATTCAATTTGGTCAGATAGAACGTCAAATTTTACATGAATAAGACTATTTACAGGAGACCGGTGAAGATTTCTTTGAAAATCCTGCAAGAAAATGATTGACTAAAATTCACTAATATCACAGTCGTCAGCCGTGTATAAGTGTCCTGTAATAGGTGCGATAGACCTTTTAATTCATATGCGAGTGCTGAACAGCCGCTATGTCATTCAACGTATATATAGTAACTTGAACAGGTAAGCGCCATACAATGCTATTGTAGCATACGCAGAATCTAAAAATGAAACTAAAGAACCTCTTATTTGCACAAGCTCAAAAATGGCACCCATTTCCTAGTATGGTGCTCATTACCTCAAATCGATGCGGATTGAAACATAATCTATATTTAATTTCTCATGAGAATCTCCACGTTCGAAAATATACCCTATTCTAAACGCTCTGTATACACGCCATTTCGATTTCGCTCAATTTTGCATACATTATTTTGGACCTTAAATCTTAATGTCAAGATCAGTTTAATTCAAAACGTGTCCCAGTGTCTACTAAATAACCTTCACTAATTATTCTCATTGTCCTTTGAAAGGGTTGGCCGCTGTTACTCCCCCGTCCCCTCTCCCAGGCTTCCTGCGCAGGATGCTCCCCCGCGGAGCCTCTCCACCTGCCATCTGTGCGCGGTCCTTGCATGCAGCGACGGCGCTTGAGTCCTCCGAGGTCGCAGCTATCCTAGTAGGACTAGTGTGTATCCTGGTGTCGTGATACTGACATGACTAGTGTTAAGGTGAAACTATTATTGTTCTTCTACTAACACGACACTTGTCAAGACGAAACTAGTGTGCATCCTGGTGTCGTGATACTGACATGACTAGTGTTAAGGTGAAACTATTATTGTTCTTCTACTAACACGTCACTTGTCAAGACGATACTAGAGTGTATCTTGTTGTTGTGCAAAGACACGACTCTTGTCAAGGAGATACTAGAGTGCCTCTTGGTGTTGTGCAAAGACACGACTCTTGTCAAGGAGATACCAGAGTGCCTCTTGGTGTTGTGCAAAGACACGACTCTTGTCAAGCAAAACCATTATTATTGTGCCACTAACACGGCTCATGAAAGGTAAAAATATATAGTGTGTATCTTGGTGTCGTGCTACTGACTCGGTAACTTTCAAGGCGAAACTAGGATGCATCTTTGGTGAGATACTAAGAGGTTGTGATACCATCACGTCCTCTGTTGGGACTAATTAAAGACTAAATCGTTGCAAGTGCTGTAAAATTATGCTTTTCGGAAGAAAGAATGGGATCTCCTGAAAACACGCATGTGCAATTTCATTGAGGAAGAGCTACATCAAACGTCTTTGGCTAGCGCTAAGGTGAAATCAGATTGAAATTCTAAGCAGTTTCGGCAAAAGTGGTTTTCTAAGCTGATAACGGATTTTTCGTCGTATTACCCATTTGATTGATGCATAGATTTAGGTTAAAATTGCACTGTTCATGTTAAAAAGCTGCCCGGTGTGTACTTAAATCCTCAACCAATCCAGCGTTAAAGATTTTTTTGCAACCAAATAAATTGTTGCCTTTCAACGGTGTCATTAACATATTTTGAATACATTTTAATATATTTATCGTACCACGTAACTCGCGTAAACGATATAATTCGAAATAATATTTTATCATATGAGTTTAGTTTCTGCGGAATAATTGTCTCATTGCCTCCATCAAAAAATAATGATAATTATTATTACTGGCAATCGATGAACAAAATTATTTGCAAGCACTTTGTTAATTCAATGTAAAACGTGTCAACACAGTGTGCAGCAAGTGTTAAATCTGATCAATTATGCTGATCTTATATAAAGCATTGATCAAAGGGAAAATTTTAGGGGAAAACATTACTGTAACCTTGAATATAAACTGAGAGCACAGCTTCCTCTAACCATCAATAGGCAGTAAATTATTGAAACAAATGCAAGGCTAATAAAACGATTAAATTTTGTCGTACTATAACAAATGTCAATAGAAACATTATTTTATCAAGAAACTCTCCATGAAGGCTTGCGGGGATGATGAAGCGTGCGACATTCGTTAACAATGTACTTAAAGTAATACACCGATAACGAACCAAACTATACCGAACTATATGATACCGTTACCGAACTATGCTGAACTATAAGATACCGTTACTGAACCTAACTATACCGAACTATAAGATACTGTTACCAAACCGAACTATACCGAACTATAAGATATCGTTACCAAACCGAACTATACCGAACTATAAGAGACCGTTACCGAACCGAACTATAAGATACCGATACCGAACCGAGCTATACCGAACTATGAGATACCGTTACCTAACCGATCAATACCAAAAATATAGTATATCGATACCGAACTTAACTATTAAACACCGATACTGAACTGGACTATACCGAACTATAAGATACCACGCGCACCGTTACCGAACCGGACAACGCCGAACTATGAGACACCGGTACTAAACCAAACCTTGCCGAAATATAAGATACGGATACTGATGCCATCGTTAACACTGAACTAAAAGTCTTACATCGGCACCGATATCGTACCGCCGCATGGCAACACTGTCCGAGCGGACATATCAACATCAGCGCGCGACACTGAAAGTTCATTCTTGACTTCCATAAATAGTTCACTCGGTCCCATAACTGCATCCGTTCTTCAATAGGGAATCGTACATAAACGATCGTAATTATCTTCCGTAAGTTTGATGTCCTGTAAGGTTCTGCCGACAACGGCGCCTTAACCAAAAGTGGCGTAGCTGAGGCGGACATCGGAGGTCTGTCCATGGACTGTAGAAGTCCAACTGTGGACATCGGAGGACTGGCCGTGGACGTCGGAGACCTGGCGGTGGACATCGGACGTCTGTCCGTGAACATTGGAATTCCAACTGTGGACATCGGAGGTCTGGCCGTGGACATCGGAGGCCTGGCAGTGGACATCGGAGGTCTGGCCACGGACATCGGAGGCCTGGCAGTGGACATCGGAGGTCTCGCCACGGACATCGGAGGTCTGGCAGTGGACACGGTCCAATTAGTAAGCTATGCCTGTTATGCTCTCGACATGCCGATCTGTCGGAGGCCGCGCAGCTATTCTCTAAATGCTCATTACACATCACAAAATGCCATTATGACTCAACCAATCGGCAATTGCTTGCTTAAATATGTTTTTCCTGCGGAGTAATTCAATTGAAGAAGGTGCCTGCCTTACAGCCAGCACATTATTTTGTTTATATTGACGCTAACGGCTTTGAAGCACTCATGAAATTTCAGCGCCGAAGTCAAATATCTAACGACGGCTGTACATGATCACCGCCTGCACACGTCCGACCAACCTCAATAAGCTTCAGATATTTCGGAGTTGGTTGCTTAGAATAGATAAAAACAGTGACATTCAACAGTCTCTTTATCAAGTAAACTTTCCAATCAGCAGTATATTTCCTAAAAAAATAACGTCAATTACTAGTTTGAAACCTCATTCACAATATAAACATAATTTTAAAAACCTCCTATTCATTTCCCGTTTTGTAAATATATTTTAAAACAGATTCTAATAGATTATATTTCTCATAAATAATTATTCGTTTCGTTTCATGAAATCCTGTTTTCAAATTTCGCTAGAAAAGTTAATTAAACATCACCAAAAACATGGGGCAGGCTTCATAAAATTGTTTCAAATTTCTAAGCGGAATTCAGATCAGATTTTGAATTGTGCCGCAAAATTTTGATTGGATCTTGCTTTATTTCATAAAACGTAAATTTCAATAATTCTATGATGTACAATGAAATTCGATTTGATAACGGAAATAAGAACAGCTAGGATTAGCATATCTCGAGCATTATCTATCCAGCGGTTTATAATGCAGAATATTTAGTAGAAGTTTTTATGCGTTTGGAGTCTTGCTTGCATCACGGATACCATCCCATTTCACTCATGGTTGAACTAATACAGATACATTCATATGCATTATTTAATAGAATATATTATAAACCCATTCTCCTTTTAAGCTAAAAGCCGCCAATTTCGGTATAGGCGGGCTCTAAATTGGTATTTTAGAGCCCGCCTATTACAATATATCTCCAATTTAGATATATTGAGGCATAGTACTTAAAAAATGTTTCGTGCCAGCTGAAGCATATATATATTGACGATTAAAACAGTTAATCTGTTTATCGTGCTACCAACATTAACCTGGCACCTCGGTTGACCAGCTTCTCGTCTCAACCTGTTATGTCGGGTTGAATTGATAGGTTATACCGTTGGGTTAATCAATCTGGTACTGCACACGACATTCCGAGCAACGACTGTTCAGTTTGATAGTAAACAATATTTTTACACGAGATTTTCCTATAGCTTTCAATTATCAATAACTTGCTTAGAACTTTATTAAATGGGATTAATTTTATTCCGAAACACTTTGATTGATATAAAGGTTAAGTGATAATCCCCAAAACGAAAACCAAAAATTATTTATTAACAGATCCCCTTACTGCATATTTACTTACTGCGCTTTATTGTAATACTGATAGCATGGATGAGTTAAAATCAAGATTACATTGCGATTTAACAATACTAATTAAAGTTGATTGTATCAATTTTTAATACCGATTCTGTCGGTGCATTACAGCGTTAGTGAGATTAAGAACTTTAAATCCTTTTTAGCATTATATGCCGACTATGATAACTTACCGTGAAAGGTATATCACCCCCTGCAGCTTCATATGCCGGCTATTATAATAACTTACCCTGAGAGGTATATCACTCCTAGCTTCTTATGCCGGCTATAATAACTTACCCTGAAAGGTATATCACTCCTAGCTTCATATGCCGGCTATAATAACTTACCCTGAAAGGTACATAACCCCTAGCTTCATATGTCCACTATAATAACTTACCCTGAAAACAGCTCCTCCTAGCTATATAGTTATGATTTATTAAAGTAACTGTAATTATTAACTCTAGTAGTTAGTAACAGTGTTAACTGAAGTGTATCTGAATTAGTCGAGGCTACTTGAATTGCTAGTCAAATTTGAAAATGTACTCAGTTTAGCCATTTTGTTATTGTTATACTTTCAACCTCCTGAGAATTACTTATATGAATGATTTTATGATTTAAAACTTCCACATTTTTATTTGCCATTTGTCGCCACGTATCGCACGTAAACTTCTATGAAACGTTTTGCATGCATCATCTGACCATCAGGAAAGCTCAGAAACATGTCAGTATAATATTCCAGGGAAATCTCAAACCGCATTTAAACGTTTGTCTAAATGCAGACAGTAATTATATATAACTAGACCTGTAGATATTAGACACGAGTAGCATTTATGAAAAACATTTTTGTGTATATGTAACCACTGAGTAAACTTTGTTTAATATTTTTAAAACTAATTTAATTGCTATAAGATTCGTTTGACTACATAAAGCTTGAAAGCTTCAGTGCTCGAAACATTCAAGCGGCGTTTATGCATGTAGAAATTTTTGTGTATGTGTAACCAATGGGTAAAAGTTCTTTATTATTAAAGCTAATTTAATTGCTGTAAGATTCGTTTGGCTACATGAAGCTTGAAAGCTTCAGTGCTCGAAACATTCAAGCGGCGTTTATGCATGTAGAAATTTTTGTGTATATGTAACCAATGGGTAAAAGTTCTTTATTATTAAAGCTAATTTAATTGCTACAAAATTCGTTTGGCTACATGAAGCTTGAAAGCTTCAGTGCTCGAAACATTCATGCGGCGTTGCTGAACAATCGGACACGGCAGTTGCAGGGCGGCATATCGATCTCCTGCGCACATCTAAGCAGAACTGCGAACCATAAATCCTCGACGTCCAGGAGCTACCCAGCGCCATTTGCTTCACAACCGAAACGTGCGGCTGTCAGACTACATAAATGGGGGGCTGTTTGTCATGCTGCATGCTAGGTGGAGGGGGCAGAGGGGTTATAACGCGGTCTGCATGATAACGTACAGAGTGTATATCCGTTTGTCATGCTGCAACGCGGTCTGCATGATAACGCACAGAGTGTATATCCGTTTGTCATGCTGCGTGCTAGGTGGAGGGGGCAGAGGTGTTATACCGCGGTCTGCATGATAACGCACAGAGTGTATATCCGTTTGTCATGCTGCATGCTAGGTGGAGGTGTTAGGGGGTTATAACGTGGTCTGCATGATAACGTACAGAGTGTATATCCGTTTGTCATGTTGCATGCTAGGTGGAGGGGGCAGGGTGCATGACAACGAACAGAGTGTATATCAGTTTGTCATGCTGCATGCTACGTGGAGTAGAGGGGCGGGGTCTCATAACGCCATATGCATGATAATATATAGTTTATGTTCGTTTGTAATAAACAGCGTGTGCTTGTAATAAAATGCAAGCTTCCTTCTAGAGCGTCGTTGCAGTGTGAAGCCCTCGTTTATTGAGTTATGTATGAATCAAGAATAATATACAAGCTCCAAAACATTAAACTGTAGTAATACTATTTCAACGAGACCGCGGTATTCTTTGTAACTTACTTTATTCGACGCAATAAATCCTGTGATTTAAGCGATACCGGCATGTTCAATGCACTCAAATTATTGCTATATTCAAACATCAGTAAAATTACAGGTTAATGTGATACATGTTCTGAAGAAATTCAACGAGGCAGATCTCTGCATATCATGGTTGGCAGGGCAAGTCATAATGGTTTTAATTCTCTTGCGCAATCCTTGACTAAAAGGTAGTATAACATCTATAACACCGGCATTAGCTCTTTAAATTTTAAATTTAATCATGTAAAATTAATGTGTAAACATGGTTGATGTTCACAAAGTGTTCAACAAGGAAGTATTTAGCTTTTATGGCGCCATAATCGTTTCTCAAACGCAACGCCTCAAGTTCCGATTATTTTTAAGTGTTCTTTAAACATTAATTTTATTGCAGAGTGCCTCTCCAGTCGTAACAATAGTACACAGTTATATCAAGATAGAATAGCTGTATTTATGATAACATGATATATATTATCTAAAAGCAGACTCTGACGAGCTAAGCAGTCGTGGCATTTACGATCACTGCGTTGTATTGATCGGTGACGCCCCCTAAAGTTTTCAGCGTCATGCATGAGTTGGATTAATGACATTATGCAACGAATTTTTTTCATTATTCCATCACATGTTGAATTATGACCTTATTAAACTTGTTGTGCACATGAGGGAGGTGAAGAAAATTTTACGAGAGTTGGTTTCTATTTAACAGGTGATTGACTTGCTTTGAAAACGAACATTACATAGGAAGAATATCTAGAAAAAGTACGAAATATATCCGATTTCTTACATTCCAATAATTTTAGCTCGCGGCTTTAATGATTTACCAATAAAATTCTACTTACACATTGTAATAGATTTCTCACAGCCCTAAAATATTCTTAAGTTTGTGTTTTTGTTTTTATCAGACTTGATGCCGCCCTCGATCCATTGCTGGTAATTCAATTGCTGAACTAAATAAGGTTTTCACCGCAGGCGTCGCCGCGACTCACTTCCGTGTCAACAAAAACTCGAGAGCCACACATGTACGAACACTCAGAAAAATTAAGAGGTTATTTTGTCAGAATGATCACACACTTTTTTCACACAGCATGAGCAAAGGGCGGACGTAGCACTGATACAACCTGGTCCCGGATCAAACCATGAGTCTGCATGACCGACATAAGAGCAAAAATGTATCGTCATTTGGACAAATTTTCATTAATTTCTCTGGATGAAAATGTCCAGCGTCGTCAGCATCGTGATGGTGAGTATATATATACCAACACAGACCCAGAAAAAAATTCGACTCTAGGAGAAAAACACGAGTTTACACATAAACAAATCGATAGGGATTACCCGTAAATATTAACAAATCATACGTAGTCGTAAGATATTCGAAAATCCACCTGATTGTGAAAGAGTTACACATGCATTGTTATTAAAGCTAGCTGGATATAGTAATTAATTACTTCTCACCGTTTTCTGTAAGCCATAGATAATTTTGCTCTGGTTGTTAGTTTACATGCAGTTAATTATCTTTCATTTCATCTTTGCTAATATAGCACAGGATTCCGCAAGCCAATATTCATAGATGTTTTTGCTTTAAAAATGTAATTATTGAAAACTCATAATAAAATTTTATTATTACGGTTCATGCAGTAAATTTGGAAGTCATATATGGTGCAATGATGTATATTGAATATGAGATTGTCATTATTCACGTTAAAGTGAAAAATTTTTTATTCATGAAATCGAGATGTCATTAAAATCGTTCAAATCGGTATAGTAACAGCACATAAAAGACTGGAAATTTATTTGTAATTTCTTTTAAATAATCATGAAATGCATAAATCATAAAATAAAATCAAACGACAAAAACAGACAACGAGTTATAATTTCATAGCAATCTCAGTCAATGGAATTTACACTGTACGTCTCATCGTCCATTAGATGCTCACCGGCTGAACTCTGTTTATTCAATACGCACAAATATACGGACATTAACAAATATTTTGCACGTGACCCGTTCTTATACAGGTGCTAATTAAGTTCAATTGCAACCCAGGTTCTACCGGTGCAGATGTTTCTTTGAACAGTCGTCTGCTTAATTTGTATACTGTGGTGCCTTTAAAAATAATTTAGTTTATTAAATATTGTTTTGCTTCAACGGTGCCCATTATTGTACTGCTAAGCAATCTTCATGGCTACATTAGATGAACGTTAATTTGAGCCGTCGTCATACGGCGATTGCTTTGACTGTTATTTCTTATATTCTAGTTGCCAAACTAGAAATATATGAGTTGTCAGTGTCATACTATATATATCATGAAAAATATCATGTTAGCAGTGGGTAATTGCATCTGAAGATATTCAGTAAGCTACCCAAAGTCATCATCTTCGTAAGCGTTCGACAACCATAAAATAAAATGTATATATATATAATCAGTATATGCATTATCTAGGCTAACGTATGTTTTCTCAGCCCTCCTTGCTGTGTTTGTCTCTGACTTCCAACGTACCTAAAATAACAAGCCTTGTCTCTTCCCCACAGCTGAGCCGCACAATGACGTTTATACGTGTACAAGGGGACGTTTTCCCTCAACTTCCCTTCGTAAACCCCTTGTTGGGCTGACAGCACCTCGTCTCCCCTCACCTAGCGCCAGAGGGGAGACAGGACCCCTCCTGCGGTACATTAGCACCTCGGCCCTCCAACTCGATTATGTAAGCTCACGAACATTGAAGATATTTGCTGAAATGTGGGAGTCAGTCTTTTTTTCTGATTTCCTTAGTATGTCATACAAAATTCGCCTAGATAAAAGATAAAACTAGTATTTAATTCATTGCACATTAGAGGTTCTTCAAACAACTATTCGCCATATTTGTTTGAGCCAAATTTTGTATGAATTTAATTTAATAGTTAACATAAAGTCAGCTATATGTTAACTAATATTAAAAATATATTAGTTAATTATTAATCATTATTAGTTATTTATTAATATATATATTAATATAGTTAATATATATTAATATTTATATAGTTATATATTAATTATCAGTTATTTAATATTAATAATAAATAGTCAGCTCAATAATATTAACATTGACCGAAGAGCAAGAATGCAACTCCAACGATAATTTTTACTTGTGCTCTCAATGTAAAAAATGCGCCTTTCTAAAATATTAGAATTTTTTCCATATCTTTAATGTTGCCCATATATAACAAGATAAACGGCTTATAGAGACCTGTAATCATTATAGGTTGTTTCCGTGTTTGAAGTACAATTGCAATGAGCAATCATGCGCAAAACAAAAGATTACTAATTAAATAAAAAAAAGTACGTTATCTGTCTAAGACAATCATGAATAATCATCTTCCGGAACTGGTCAGAGTTAAAAAAATTAGAATACTAATGAAAACAAATACCTACATAGTTCTTTTTTGAAGAAAAATGGATGCACTTCCAGATAATTGTCAATTTTCCAATCTTGGTTTACACGTCGCTGTAGAAATAGGATAGCAGATACATGGCACTGAACAAAGGCGTATCAGAACTCCCATATGGACTCATCTAAAGTTAATGGGAGCACTGGATGGTAAGTCGGTATAGCATTAAAGGCTTCTATAGGTTAGAAGATCTTTATGACAGGTAGTAAGTTAGTTAGAACCGTGAACTCCCACCGTCGAGAACAAACATCCAATCTTATGGTTCATTATTTGGTCGTCGGACTTGTGGCATGATATACTATTATTATCGTGTGGGCTTGTGATCTAAAACATCACCGCCCACACCTACACATGATTCTCATGATACTACGAAACTATAGCTATCAAGGATCCTCAAAGGTTTTTGTATTAGACACACCTAATTCAGGAGAGGTATATGTACATATATACGGACCTGCATGGGTGCTGTTTAATGAATGAACGTGAGAGCGATGTATTGGACCAATAAAATAATTGACACTCTTAATTTGAAAATTTTAACTGGAATTTCACACACACGTAGAATTTTCTGAAAAAATGACGCTGCCGATGTTGAATTTAATGCACATATGATGAAATAAACTGCAACATTTTACAACAACATGGTACCAGACGAGTTCACTTATAAAAATAGTCTCATATCAAAACATCTAACAAGAGCAATTGCTTTCCTGTTCAAAAACAATCTTAATCGTAAATAAACGTATTATTATTGTAATTTTAACTGTCCACATTCTAGTTCAAGCTTTTAATCGAAAAATATCAGTCGAGACATTACTTGTAGAGATTCATTACATCGTATCTCTCGTCATTTTATTACAGTTCCAAGCTATGAATTTATCCCATATTTTCACTACGAAAGCTAGTAATAGTATATAATTTCAGCTGCTCGGTGAAGTGATAAATGTGAGGATAAATGATGCTATCAACACCTCAACCTTGAGACCGCGGAGGTTCTATTTTTTTTTAATATGAAGCTTGTGGGGGAACCCGCCTGTCCAGCTGACGGAGGGTGCCGACAGCCGAGCATTGTGGGATATGAGTTTTTCTAACGTATCTTGACATAGATTAAATCATTATAAATCTACCATATTAGGTAGAAATTTAACACAGAATACTTCTATAATTATGCAATAGATGCAAAAGAATTCGAGAGTAATGGAGAGGTAATGTGTATATTAAATTGGGTTAGAAGGTAAATAAGTTTGAAAACCACTGGTTTATTCTCAGTAACAAGTTTCACGATTGAAAGTTTAGAGACGCTTATAATCGAAGTTTTTGCGTTAACGGTTTGAAAATACAAGGTGCGATTTTTGTTGTAATGGACCTTAAAATGCGATAAATAATGATGAAATAATAATAAACAGCTGGTACAAACAATCTGCAAGTAATGATTTCCATATTGGTTGTCGAAAATTATTGGAAATTGAAATGAAGAGTTATTATTTCTATTAAAAAAATCTGTATAACCACACGTTTCTTCGAATGTACAACAATTTACAATGATATATGGCGCAATTCGTAAAACAATAATATCCATGAGCAATTTATTGCTATTTATAAAGAATTATTAAGTAGAATTTTTTAATATGCGAAGTTTAAGCTAAGAATCGCGTTTAAATTTTGAATACGGCACTATTTTTCATATGACCATATCACTTAATAAACACTACCTACACAGTAATATTTGTGTTGATTTATTATCAGTGAGTTTCAAGTGAAAAATTCCAAGGCACTTGTTGACAATGTTGTAAAAATTATTCCCTGCATGTTCTTGTTAATTTATAAGAAAGGAATTACAACCCACATGCGGATCATATGAGTTAGTTAATAAAACTTGCACACTAAAAACTTTTTCTGGGAAAATATCAAGAGGAGTTTCATTTATTCCAGCAGCACCTTCGTCTTGTCTTCACGAGACCTTTATGTAAGACTCCCCGTTGCTAGCGCGATATTCTTTAATCTCTTTAGAAGAGGACTAAAAGACGATTATTACTAAGTATATGGAGCATAAAAGAAGCCAATTTATCGCATGCAAAGGATAAACGTAAATAATTTTCTAGTGAAGATAAGTTCAAGCGATTATGACAGCAATACATCGCATGGCTCGCCACTCCAGTTGCAGCATTAGACGCCCCTGGCCCCGACAGACTGATGAGGCTATCAGGACTGACCATTAATTTTCCAACCTTATAATTATGTAATCTGAGTGTGGGTTTAGAGGTAGTCGACGATGCCTGGGATCCGCCCCTTCGTCGCCTCCGTAAATAAAGCACCCGGTAAGTTTATTGGCGCTTGTGAGTCGCTAACACCTTTCGGCACGCAACGGCGCGCCCTCTTGGCCAATTATTACTGTACGCGCACTTAGAGATTCTGCCGGTGCGCGGTCTGTAGCTTGTGCTCGCCGGTCGATGTAGTTTGCACCCATTTTCTTCTTCTTGCATGTTATGGTCTGGGAACATGCAAAAATATGGCATTATGGTCAATACCACTAAAAGCGTACAAAGAAATTATTGTTTAGTATTTTCGTAGTATGCTTTGATCATTTTTAACAAATTATCTTCATTAAAGCGTGTTTTACTGCTGTTATAACTCATTTGACAATAAAGTTTCATAGAACAACATAATTTGACTGTAGTGAAGGTACAATAATCGCAATTTTTCCTCAATCCGTCATTTTGGTTTTTCAATGACAGTTTTTTCAATGAATATGTGACCAATATGTAAATGTTGAATAGACGATTTTTTTCCAACTCCGCGATTTTAAAGATGGAGTGCAGAAATAACGATGAACGTATGAACTAAATTATAAATAACATGGAACTAAATTTTGACGCTGGCCAGTTAAAAATTAAACAACTACTGTTTTATTTATCCATCACTAGAAACTTTGTCGACTTATTTGTATAAGCTGTAAGCGTTTATCTACGTTATCTTCTATATATTTTTTCGTATCTGTAGTAGCAAAAATTAATAAAATCTATAAGGCAAGTAACTTCAGATACAATGGTCTTATAATGATATATTCTACGCCATTTCGATCAGTCTTCAAACATATGTATACTAATTGGATTACTTGTATAATTTGCTTTCGCGTTCGCCTTTAGGCCGTCCAATAATACTTTAAAACTCGTATTTTTCATTATCTTAATATATCTTATTTAATATTTTCAAAAATTATAATTTCCAACTGAGGCAACTTTTGTCAAGAAATTTTTACAAATATTTCTGATGATAAAAATGAAGAGTTTTACATTTTCTCGCCGACTCCGAGCAAAAAATAGCGAACCTATAAGTTGTTCAAAATTCAAAACCTCTAACTTTCAAAATTTCAGCTTGCCATCTGCTATTTTCGTGTCTCTTGATCCGGTAACAATTGTTTGCAATATTCGTCGGCATAGACAACAATATACAGTATGTCATAAGTAATGTTAAGTTAGAGTTAGATAATTTTAGTATAACTATAACACAACAAATTTCTTGCTGTGAAAACTAACATTGTTATGCTGGATAAATCCATGAGATTCGCCTGGATCTTAACTTCAAGAAATATGAAGAGATTTTGGATGACCAACCCGGCACGTTTTATACGAACGAATCACTGAACTGTTATGTATTCAATCGTCTTACTGCAATAATAATAATAATAATTGCAAATAACTCGCTGAAGCTGTTTTTTTCAAACGACCTGTTCGAAGCCTCATTTTCAACAAAAAAAAAAAAAGAAAGAAAAAAAAAATAAACCCATGTAGACTCCTGTTCTTGAGTTTTTAAAAATCTTGATTTGCGTTCTCATTCAATTTGAAGATAGTTCAATTACTTCATTATTATTTCAGGCAAACTCTTCTGTTATAATTCGCGTTTCTGTAGTGCCTAATAGTTACGCCCGACTAGAAGATCAGCAAATAATCAATAATATTCTAATATTCCCGTCGATATTGTGCACCCTATATTATACACAGCTCCTATATATTGCCATACAACGCTTCGCAAACAACAAACACACACTAGCTTCCTACAATATACAGCTTCCTACAATATAATTCCAATGTCCCACGATTCCCCAATTTGTGATAAAAATTCAGGCTAAGGTCCTCGCACGACAGGTATAATGAAATTGTGCTATAATCGCATTCGCAGGACTAGGTTTCAAACACAGGAACAAACTTCACGAATATATAATGGATATAATATATAATGGAAAACCCTGCATGGTTGTGTTTGACGTTTGAATGAAATCTAAATGATATTGAATAAAAATTTAATATACGTATCTACAACCCCTGGCAAAAATTATGGAATCACCGGCCTCGGAGGATGTTCATTGATTTTTTTTCTTCATTCAGTTGTTTAACTTGGTAGAAAAAAAGCAGATCACAGACATGACACAAAACTAAAGTCATTTCAAATGGCAACTTTATGGCTTTAAGAAACACTATAAGAAATAAAGAAAAAAAATTGTGCAGTCAGTAACGGTTATTTTTTTAGACCAAGCAGAAGGAAAGAATATGGAATCACTCAATTCTGAGGAAAAATTTATGGAATCACCCTGTAAATTTTCATCCCCAAAACTAACACCTGCATCGAATTAGATCTGCTCGTTAGTCTGCATCTACAAAGGAGTGATCACACCTTGGAGAGCTGCTGCACCAAGTGGACTGACATGAATCATGGCTCCAAAACGAGAGATGTCAATTGAAACAAAGGAGAGGATTATCAAACTCTTAAAAGAGGGTAAATCATCACGCAATGTTGCCCTTAAAAGAGGGTAAATCATCACGCAATGTTGCAAAAGATGTTGGTTGTTCACAGTCAGCTGTGTCTAAAATCTGGACTAAATAAAAACAATATGGGAAGGTTGTTAAAGTCAAACATACTGGTAGACCAAGGAAGACATCAGAGCGTCAAGACAGAAAACTTAAAGCAATATGTCTCAAAAACCGAAAATGCACAATAAAACAAATGAGGAACGAATGGGAGGAAACTGGAGTTAACGTCTGTGACCGAACTGTAAGAAACCGTCTAAAGGAAATGGGATTTACATACAGAAAAGCTAAACGAAAGCCATCATTAACACCAAAACAGAAAAAAAGGTTACAATGGGCTAAGGAAAATCAATCTTGGACTGTGGATGACTGGATGAAAGTCATATTCAGTGATAAATCTCGAATCTGCATTGGGGAAGGTGATGATGCTGGAACTTTTGTTGGTGCTGTTCCAATGAGGTTTATAAAGATGACTGCCTTAAGAGAACATGCAAATTTCCACAGCCATTGATGATATTTGGCTGTATGTCAGGTAAAGGCATTGGGGAGATGGCTGTCATAATATCTTCAATAAATGCACTAGTTTACGTTGATATTTTGGACACTTTTCTTATTCCATCAATTGAAAAGATGTTTGGGGATGATGAAATCATTTTTCCAAGATGATAATGCATCTTGCCATAGAGCAAAAACTGTAAAAACATTCCTTGAAAAAAGACACATAAGGTCAATGTCATGGCCTGCAAATAGTCCGGATCTTAATCCAATTGAAAATCTTTGGTGGAAGTTGAAGAAAATGGTCCGTGACAGGGCTCCAACCTGCAAAGCTGATCTGGCAACAACAATCAGCGAAAGTTGGAGGCAGGTTGACGAAGAGTACTGTTTGTCACGCATTAAGTCCATGCCTCAGAGACTGCAAGCTGTTATAAAAGCCAGAGGTGATGCAACAATATACTAGTGATGTGTTAGTCGAGGTGTTCTTTTGTTTTTAATGATTCCATAATTTTTTCCTCAGAATTGAGTGATTCCATATTTTTTCCCTCTGCTTGGTCTAAAAAATAGCAGTTACTGACTGCACAATTTTTTTATTGGTTTCTTATAGTGTTTCTAAAAGCCAGAAAGTTGCCATTTTAAATGACTTTAGTTTTGTGTCATGTCTGTGATCTGTTTTTTTCTACCAAGTTAAACAACTGAATGAACATCCTCCGAGGCCGGTGATCCATAATTTTTGCCGGGGGTTGTAGTATAGCATAAAAAGTTCACATTTTTATTACAACCCATTTCGCATTCTTCGTGATTCCACAATTCAAAATAAAATTTCTGATGCAGCTATTCGTACCAGTAGCACCTGTATAATTGCAGCGCTAGGCTTTACTTACAAGTAGTAGTAGTATAATGGTTTGCTAGGGCTTCAGCTATCAAGTATTTCGCACCGAAGGTCAAAATATAACATCGACAGCAAGGCGGAAGGTCTCAATTGTTCAAAATCTTAAATTAATCATCACCCACAAGGCGGAAGGTCTAAATTATCCAGTTTCAAAAAAAGGTGCGGTAGCATCTCAAAGAGACGAAGTGACAAGGAGAGCCTGGTGAAAAGCAACAGAAACTAAGACACTCGAACAAGAGGCCGCTTACACGGGACGTCGGCTTCCCGCACGAGAGAGGCAGAGACGGGAAATGCAAGGAATCTTACCTGCATGATAACCCCACAATTGAGACATGCTGTCAGAAACCGCGAACTCGGCGGTGGGGCGCTCAGGAATAATCTCTTTACTCGCAAACAAAATAATTTGAAAAGTTATCCTTTGTTATTAAACCACGCACTACTGACAATTAACGGTGTGCTATAGAAACAGGTCTCACGTTTGTGATGTTTCTGATTTCATAGTAGCGAGTTCCATTACCCGAGTTTCGTTGTATCCTTAGGTGTGAAAAAAAACGCATCTTCAGAGTGATAATGGGTGAAAAACAGGCTGTTTTTACTAGGTGTGTTACAATTTTCAACCAACAATTCTGTTTATGTTGCATTCAAGGAAGGGCCAAATGTATCGGGTAGGGTACAGACACAGTCACACAGACAGTGTTATACTGTTATTCAGTACTGTCACTGTGTGCATCAAAATATCACGGAATACCTTACAAAGTTTTTTTTTTTTTTGACAGAAACGGTATTTGAGGTATAACTATTCTGATGGTGCCAAACGCTGTTGGTATCGGACCAATGGTCCAGTTTGAGATTCTTCAGATTTTGCAGTTCAACATAGTCTACGGACTACTATAGCACAATATATAGCACGTCAACCAATAGCGTTGCCCTGAATTAATATAATTAAAGATATTCAATTGATAAAGTCAGGTTGAAAAAATAGAATTTCATTTATTTGCTAATATAAGGCTTACGTTTTCCGATTAAAAACAAGGACCCCCGTCAAAACAAACATTCATATTGGAAACGAGACTTCATGTTACCTTCGTTTCATTTAAATCCTATAATAAACTACTTTGAATAGATTAAATATTAAATCTGTCACCAACCAATTTTAAAACCCTTTGAAAATTCGATCCACTTTTCCCATCTCTCACCAACAATAAAAATTTAGCTTTTGGTGATATTCCAACACGAGAATCCTGGATGTTCACCCCCATAACTCCTATACATTTGCGTTACTAGACTCCGAGCACTTAATCCACGAACTCCGTACAATGTGTAGGATTGTCGGATAGCACCGCGACTGAAGTAGCGAACTCGATGATTTAGTCGTTGTAAAAAAAATTCAGTCGTAATCCGCGTTAAAATAGTCTTTGCCATCACCACTCACACTGAAGATAGATTAACTCAACAATGCGAGTAGTATAGATGTAGAACATGACGGTACGATGTTCACATGAAGTGAATTTAAAAATTCGAAGCCTCAGCGTGTCCCGTTCCTTGACCGAAGTATTTTCTTCAGCCAACAATCGGGCAAGTTATTCATACCATGGCATTTGGAAATAGTAGCTATTATTGGTAGAAGACTTTTGAATCGGGGGAAAAAAGTCAAATAAAGTGTTCCAATGAGTTTTAATGCGTTTACAGCAAACAAAATCTAACGAGAACGATGAGCTTCGCCATCAAGCACAACGGCGAGAGATTCCATTTAATCTCATATGGAGACTAATAATCAGAAAAAAAAATCAAACGTGTCTTCAGATATTTCCTTCCACAGCATAAGTTGGGAGTTTTCACACTAACACGTGCGTGCATGGCACTCCGCTCGCTCGTGTTCATAATGATTGTAAAAACTCCTCGTGAAAGTGTCGACATAGAGAGATGCACGTACGAGTGATAGTCAAGTAGGAAATATTTATCCGTTCATGAGTCAATTCCTACATGGATTTAGGCACTGGTATTCAAGGCTCCGTTGTTTGAGATGACTAGCGACAACGTTGAAATTCGTGTACAAATTTCGAAGACCTAATAACTTAAGACACTGAATGGAATGTAAGAGGTGGTAATAATAGAAGATCAAGTGATAATTTGTGAAAGGCACGTGAACACAAGGCGATGCCACATTACGGTCACACAAGGCAAGAAATACTTGTTGGTTGATCGATCGAAGATCACGAATCGCATGGCAAGATAACGATGATAATATTAAGACAGCATCAAAGAACATCTAACTTAATTGGTTTTCAAGGCTCACGACCGAAGTAGTTAAAACGAACAGCATTCATAACTATTTACTCGGCAGCCGTCAAAGCCAAGACAGCGAAACGAGATTCCTTCGTATCGCGCTCCATGAAACTGCGGAGGATGTTCGCACCATCCTGTAAAATAAGATAATGTTAGGTAGTGAGCGCATTTTGATAATCACATAGACCAGTCGCATCCAATTAGGCGCGATTTGAAATGAAAAAGTTATCCTACCTCTACAAGTCAACAGTTCTATCATTTTAGCGATCACTCGATACTTTATTCAGAATTACACTTTAAAGAAGTAAAACTTACGATGAGGAAAGTTTCGTCCGAAGTTCCACCGTGGTTGATCGGGAACTTCTTGCGTCCATCTGAGAAAAAAAAAATGCTCCCGTTTCCAGAATACTTCTGGCATGTAATCTAATCTTAAATTGCGCAAGAGCCAGAGCTCACAAAGGAGAACATATTGTCACCATCTTTCACAAGTTCACAAACTTAGAAATTAATCAAGCCTGTTTAGAAATAGTTACCAAGCTCGTATAGAGTGTTGTCGACGTTGACGAAGGCAATGAAGTGGGTATCCAGTTTGTCGTCCCTATTAGGAGCCTGAAAATGAGAATTTTGGGGGGGTTTTAGTTATTTTGTAATACTTAGTAATGGTGATTGACGATTCGCCTACTTGAAGTGCGAAACTTCGCTATTAATTTGTCGCTGGGGCCTCAATCTCCATTCCCAATTACGAAGTTTGAACAGTAATAAATTACTCAAAAATGTAATTAATCCTTTAGCATTCAACTAATAGTCACGCTCATGTTAGAAGCATCGGTTACAAAGCATCCGATTACAATGCTAAAGAACTGCAATTAAACGTGAAATTCTGCTTACAGTAGCAGGTCTCCCGACACATCGAACATGGAAAGCGGCTATCGATTCCATGACCGCAACCGATGATTTTATTTTATGCAAAAAAAAAAAATTATCTGAAGGGGCAAATTATGGGGCACAACTCGTGATTCCGACGAGTTGTGCCCTTAAAGACTGACAAATTTTATCGTGTTCAGCGAAACCGATACAGACACAAAATGAGTGTCCGCGATGATTTTGGCCGATTAATTAAATTAGATTGGGATTAGCCAAGAGATGAGCCAAGATTGTGGCTACTGACGGCGGTCTGTCCCCCCGAAGCGCAGCTCTCGTGCATGGCAGCGAGCGTGTCGTCCTCCTCTAGGGCATGGCCGCGCTCTTCAGGGCTCATGGAGGCGGTCTTCTCCAGGAATGTCTTCAGGGGGCCATCGCTCCATGCAATTCTGTGAACACCAACACCTTTAATCCCTATTATAGAGTAAAAATTCAATGCACATCCAGTTTCACTGGAGAGAATTTTTGCACAGTTTTGGAAGTAAAATTCTTGCATCAATATTCTACCTGCTGCACTGATTACTGCATTTCAATCGAATGTTAAGGCCGTAAGAATCTAGTTACTAATAATAAATAAAAGCTAAGTTATAGTGTCAAGTGCTAAATGAACTTAATTTATACACCAGCTCACTCACATACGACTTCAAGCATGCACGTTCTCTAGGCCCTTTTTATAATTTGAACGCAACCCTCGCATAGGGTAGCGGAATATGACAGAGCAATCGACGCTTTCCTAAATAGTGTTAACCAACTATTGATAAAACCAAAATGAAAATTTGCAGTAAGTTCTAAACAGGATTTTAGTGCGAGATAGTCTAGACGAGTCATGAATCCGAAATAAAGTTGGGTGTTGTCGGCTAGAAAATATAATCATACATATAGTACCATTAATAATCGCACTAATATCAATATTATTAATGTAGGGAAAACAAGGCTTGCCTCTGAGCGTTGTTGGCGAGAGCGTGTATGAGGGCCACAGCTCCGCAAGCGTTCCCGACGTACTGCTTCATGTAGAACAGGTCGCTGGAAATGTCCTGGCCACCGTCCTCAATGGCTGACTCTTGCTCAGCTTTGAATTGTTCGCTCTGAAACATAGCAATAATGAATAGGTACCGTACAATCAAAATGGTCACCAGCTCTTACTGGGTCAGCCAGTCACTGACTGATTTCCAAGCTAAAACCACCAATCACAGGCGAGATATCGGTCATCATGTGTACTTCAGAGCGAGTTCTGATAATACGGCCTTTGAAGTCAAATAGAGGCACTGCGGCAGGCAATGATAATTTGCTTACTGAACTGGTCTTGAGGCGAATAAATAGAAGCGATTTCTTCAGAATGAGTGACAAGAGATTACACTTCTTGTAGACTAAAAGGGACCTCAGGGCAACAGTAGCCTTTGTGTTGGTCACGTTGAAAAGAACATTTTGAAATTCAAAATTCAGTATTCGGACTATAATCGAATTACAGAAATGCGGTGAAAAATTCGTGAATCAAGATAACGTGAAAACCCACTCTTGACTTTAGAATCTATGACCACGAAAAAACTTCCACAAAATGAAACCCACCAGATATCCAATAGGAAAACTTTATTCGAAAATGAATTTTTTAGTGACAAACATCCAAGCCGTTGAAAGGCAATAAATCATCGACAAAAAATCGGCGTGTTTTATTAATATAAAGCAGTGCATTGACTTTACCAAGACTGTAGTCAGCCACTGCCAGGGTTAGTGTCGACACGCAAGCAAGCTCCTTACCTTATCAGTGAGGGGATAGAGCAGCAACAGGGCATAGACAGGCTTAGGCACCATAGCCAACAGGCCCTCGTCCAGTCCTAGCACATCGCTCACTCGGGTGCTCTCAGGCACACCCAGTCCTGTCAGGAACTGGAAATGCCTTGGTTAACACTTGTGAGGGAAATTATGCCCATCAAGTTGATAATTTATAGAGACTATTAAATTACTCAAGCGCTACGGTATCACCATTCAGCCTGGATTATCTTATAAAATTTATCTAACGGCCTATATAGGAATGAAGGCGAACTTCCAACAGTCACATTAATCTGAATACACATTGTACATTCTATGAACATAACATTGCAACTAACTGTTTAGTACAATGAGGCATGGCCGCGCCTTGTAAGTTTGTAACCTAATTAGCCGTAAAACTAGAAAAATTCAATCTATAGCAACTGAACGAGTGTGTTGGCTTATACGAAACTTCCCATGTTTAACAGAACGATAAACACGAATATCTGAAAATTAAGCGTCAATTAAAAATCACCTGTCCTCGGAAGCACCAACATTACATTTTATTATCAATCCTCAGAAACATTCATTCACATTTAGCTTCGATAACTTCCAGCAACGAGATCCGAAGAATGTCGCTATTGCACAGGCAACACCATATTAAAATGTAATCCTGAAAGCAGGAAGGAGAACGAGATTATGAATCAAAGAATGGAAGCAGGGAGACGTTGAAGGGCTTCGCTGCGGAGCTGAAGCTGAGTAACTGTGTGGTTTTGTAGTCACTGAAGTTACAAAATTCCCTCAGATACGGTTCCCCGAGAAAAGTTAGGTTAGTTAGGTATACAACTGCTAGGTGCGTCGGTTATTTGTTCATCCATGTACTTCGAGAGTCAATCGAAAATTACTTCATAATCGCGTGAAGAGGTTTCCTATCTTCCACCAAAACCTTTCGACGAGCGTATTAGAAAAATTGAGACGATTCGACTCCATTATTTGCTTGGCATCGACAGCGATTTAAAAAAAAAATGCACAGCCGAAGCAGACAAGTATTCTGAAAAGATAAATTTTGCACATCCTATGCAGTTAGTAGTCGGAAAAAAATCTATTTTTGCACTAGCCTCTACTCGAGCAGACAGGAAAACAGATAGTGGACGTACCGAGTACCGACTGGTTTAGTCTGGTTAGGCGTCAGTACAAGACAACAAGAATAGCGACTATCGGCTGGTACTGCTGGATGCATGGCCTGAAGTCGCATTGCTGGCGCCGGACTAATAGGTTGCGATTTACAGAATCCATTTGAATTAAAACTTAACACTAATCCTAAAATTAGCTTCATGTTTTACAAGTGCTCCGAGGTTTAAGGTCAAAATTTGAGAGAAGACCGATAATGATACACTGATAAGATTATGAAGCATATCTCGGTGAAAAAAAGGATTAACAAATTTCATATTTGGAATTCTTCTGATTCTATTCTTTCAGCCAAATTGACATGGACGAGCGCTACAAAAGTTTATCTTATGTCCATCAGATTTTCTTATAATAAAACTTGAATAGAGACTAGCGTTGGGAGCGGTGCAAATCAATAAATGACAGCAGAGAGGCACACCGGGTATTGAGCCGGCCGTCAGAGTGACTAAGCCTTGAGTAATAATGCATGATGCAAGATTAGTTTGACGGTCGCGGCAAAAAATAAACATTCCGTTGTAGTGACGAACTTTTCATAGAAGGCTAGTATTTTAACATTTACTTAAGGCCGTAATCGGTAATGCAATCAAGGGCTTACTTCGCACAAGTTCTAGCCGCTTTGAAAGTAACTAAGTCGGTAGGAAATCGGCAAATTAGTGGTCAACATCACTCCGTTTCAATTTCGACATAGCCAAGACTCGAGACCATGGGCGTAGAACTTACAGCGTTTGCGCATTCCTTTCCGAGAAAATGAAATCAAGCGGGTAACCCATAGCTCAAAAACTACATTAATTTGCGTCGAGTTGTTAGGCTTCGATCATCGCAAACTTTACTACCGAAGCCTATAGAAGGAAACCAAAATCTACTTTACGAGTTGTGGTAATCCATCAATCGAAAAGTGCGCTTTCTGCCAACTCAACTAATCACTATGTACTAAAAATACGATCATATGCCTAATCACAGTATTTATTTGTTTGACCTTGACGGTAGAATTTGGAGTTTCAATAAGGTTGGGAATTGACAATTGAATGTAGCAACCACTGTCGATCACGTTAATGCTTCACGCAAATCCTATAACGGAAGGAAAGGCAACAACTCGAGAACGCTCGGCAGTTTCAGAGAGAAGGGAAGGAATAGCTGGTTCTCTTGACTACGGATTGTGTGAATATTGGTTCAATACAAGCAATCGACAGATCTTTGAGGCGATGACTCAGATCATGCAACGTGTACCAAACCAAGCCACCTGAACCGTATTGATTTTAGACTGCCTGGACACTTGCGCAAAGGCCGCTGATAACACTACAGCAAGTTAGTGTAGTTAGTACTAATAAGTAACGTTAACTAGAGCTAGAAAAATGAAAATGACAAACATGTTAAACAAATTATGGTACAGTTTTAAGAAGATTACCTTAATGTGAGTATTAACAGCGGTATCCTTGCTCGCTCACCTTGTTCAGGACCTGAAATATGAAGACAAGCAAATTATTTCCATCAATTATTATTTGTGGTTCTCAGTGTTTAACTTCCATCATGCAAGTAAGACTAAGATGTAACAACAAAAGGAAAATTTACTCCATGAAATGCTCTCTTAGTCATTGACAACACTCAACAGGTCTATCAATTTAATCCTACCTATACAACAAATCATTACCACGTTAGACTAAAATGGCGTTTCAGTGCACACTGCGCCTCATACTTTTATTACAGCTGGCGTCTGGCAACACCAGAGAAATCAGTAACAAATGACAAATCAGATGCTGTTTAAAGCCATGATTTATCACCAGCTAATAAAATTACTATGTCCATTATTAGAATCGTAGAATGAACTTATTATTAATAGGTATAGTAGATATATGATATCAAGAATTATAAAGATAGGTAAAATAATATTCCACAATCAAGAATTAATCTATTAGAATAAAAAATGGAAGATATGAAATTTTACACCATCCATACGAAATTGTGACTAATTGTAGTAATCTATAAGCCTTACATTCCATGCCACCTGATTTTAAAATACCGTTCATTACTTCATAATCGAAAAGAACGAAGAAAGGCAACATGGGAACCTAACTTGATCGTTCGGACTTCGGGCAATGCAAGTTTTGGTTGTGAACTTGTGCTGTGCGTACTGTACACCAGTCAATCAATTTACTGCCAATTGCAACTGAAGTACTCTCATAAAACCAATTTGGACTAGTACATCCAATTCCATAAACATTTAATACCTCGGGATTAGACTCCAAAGGAACCCATCTGCTCTGAGAGGCCATGATGAAATGCTTCTGGTCGTCCGGCTACAGGTAAACCTCACAGCTTGCTATGCAATCAACAACTGTCTTGACTCTAGACTAGACTCTTGAATACGTTGAATTCTTCAATCTGACGTTCCCTGGAGGCGTCACTGTCTGCTCTGTGTCGCCGAGTCTCTCGTTTCTACCCTAAATCGTCGTTGGGGCCAATATATAGTCTTAATAGTAGTTTTTTCAGCATTATGATAGTCAATAAAGATAGAATAATGGCTGATTGATATTCAATTTTATTTAATCATAAGTGGATACACTTTCATGCCTATTTACTCCACAAATATATTAAAATTGCCTCTCGGTTGGCGCGATATTTAGGGTAGTCTCTAACAAATGGGGAAACTTTATATTGTTGTTTCAGACGTAATGTAACCCACAAGTCAAACGACACTGTTACAGACAGGGTGAGCGAGGGTAGAAAAAATTCAGAAAACTATATTGTTATTCAGTAAGCTTTGATTAGTTTAATGCCTGTGAATAAGCAAATTATATATGATAGCTTTCAAGATTATTTCCCTTACCTTCTAAGTAAGATTTCAATTACAATCAAAGCCAATTATGTTTACTCGATTCAAGTTGATTGTATCAGTCATATAATCAGTGTAGTAGGCACTCAAGTCTATTAGAATAGAAGTGTAGCCTGTAGGCGTTGATGAAATAGGCCCATGCCCATGGCCTGTTGCCGATTCTTGAACTTTTCGTGACTTGATTCATAAGGGATCCGGCCTTTGGAACCCAATCTTTCCATAGCTGACGATTGATTGAGATAGCTGCTGGACTTATTAAGTTATTGCCTGGCCCTGGTCTGTAATTTGCTAGGCATTTTAAGACTGAACATATGCTCCTGCATAGCTTCGTCTAGTCTGTTTTTGAAGATGTTCATACTTGGAGTGTTGACGATGCCATCAGGGAGGCTGTTCCACATGTCGGTGACTCGGAAGCGAGAAGAAATGTTGTTGCATGAATGTGATCCTACACTTTTTTTTTAGTTTATAGCCATGGCCCCTGGTGTTGGTTCTTGTTTCAAATTTTAGTAATCCTTCTGGCGTTCTGGGACCTTGTATAAGCTATGAGTATACTTGTATACTTCAATGAGATCCCCACGCAGACGTTGATAACTGAGGCTTGGAAGCTTCATAATCTTTAATCGTTCCTCATACGTCATAGGACTTGCCTTTCAAGCCCGGAACTATCCTTGTTGCGCGTCTTTGAAACACTCTCTACTAAATTTTTGTCCTTTTCAAATTTTGGTGACCACATGACATTTCCAAACTCTAGGTTTGGCCGTTTGGGTGCACAACAGCAACAAACAAATGCTTCATTGTTTCTGCTAAATTCTGCATCTAGGAACTCAAAAGAGCGTTTGATTAGTCCAAGTTGTTTATTGGCATTTGGCATTATTAACTTGACCTTCAATATGCTTAGAAAATTTCAACTCATTGTTGATTTTAACTCCTAAATCCTTTTCCGTTGTCAACTTTGACATCATCACACACTCTGTCGATTCACCTGATCACCCGCCTTGTTCGCCCCAGCATAGCCGCCCCATTAGGTTGCATGCGCAGATGATGCATCCCAGGTGGCACCAAATTGGAAGGCTAATGGTAGCACTCTTGATCAAGGGATATTTAAATAGTCCGCCCAGTAATTGTAAAGACAAAAAACTGTCTCCCTAGAAATGTTGCTTGTGCATCTTGGATTTCTACGTTATTTATATCCTTATTGTCAATAACTGTATATAAAAATTGTGAATTAGTCCATACAGTTTAGAAATCATTAGACTGCCATTAGGGGCTAATGGTCAATTGGCCAGATTCACAGGTGTTTTTGTACAAATCTTATGTGGCTTTGGTCCAGTTTTCCTGCTTTTACAAAGTTACTTATGTTCTAAACTAGAAGGAACTCAGGGAGATATCTTGTCTAGTAGGATTCTCATGACTCCAAAACTTGCAAGCTCTAGTTAAAGCTCAGAGGCAGTGTGGAATTTGAAGAAGTCCTTGGGCATTTACATAGCTAAAAAATATAGCTGACAGTAGCTTAAAAAATATTTACAATATGACAATTAAAAATATTCACATTATCGCAATCAAAAATATTCATATCACATTCGAAAATATTCACAAAAACTGATCTTGGCAAATGGTCGTTGGCTACGTGAGACTGTATCAACACTGATGTTACATGTGCATAGTGCCCACATTATCCATCGGCTTTGACATCACACGATGAAACTATTTTGTGCACCACAAATAAATGAATAAATAATTAGTAATGGGAATTGCCCCAGTGGCTAAAGTGACTGAAGTCCACTGTACCAAGATTGGAGCAGATAGGTGCAAGTTTGATCCCAGCTCGGTGCACCAGTTTCTGGTCAGAATTGGCAAGGAGACTGGGCAGTTAAGCACAGCAGAATTGGAGCAGTGAGTTGCAAGTTCAGGCCCGCAACAACCTGTGGATCTTCTGCGATACCGTAAAATGGGGTAACTTCGACCACTTTTTTTTCAAAATGCCATTTTTTTACTAGATAAGTTAAACTTATAATTGAAACATGCAAAATACAGGTCCATACTCTGGCTTTACTCACCATAAATTGCAGGCTCCTGCCTCTCATAGTTTTGATGTAATTTCAAAAAAAGTGATGGTCTTTGTTACCCTAGCTCTTGGGGTTTCTTTGACCGGGTGGTAAAATCAATTTTATTTTTTGGTAAAATAACTCCAAATAACTCCAGGTTGTGGTGCATTGTAGTAGAACTCTTCTAGTTACATATGCAAAAGACAAATTTTAGGAAAGTGTCATAGTTTGCAAATGGGGGGCACCACCCCCCATGGGCGAAATGTGACCACCTAATGGCAGCCGTGATGGGTAACATTGACCGGTTTGGAAATTAAGTTAAAATTACAATATATAAGACTGTAGAGTCTGAAACATAAAGAAAAAACATTAGTAGGTGTATCAAACATAAAATATGTTATATACCTAGGTACCTATGGTAATTTTAACTTAATACTTAACCAAGCCGGTCAATGTTACCCCGTCACAGCTGCCATTAGGTGGTCAAAGTTCCCCCATTGGGGGGCAGCGCCCCCCATTTGGAAACTATGACACTTTCCTAAAATTTGTCTTTTGCATATGTAACTAGAAGAGTTCTACTACAATGCATCAAAAACTGGAGTTATTTTACCAAAAAATAAAAAAATTAGAGGGGGTACTCTGACAGGCTTTAAATAGTAGCTCTTTTTCATGGGTCACATTATTAATTTTTTAATTGATTAGATATGCAAACTTTTTAAATCTTTCTATTGTGTTATTTAGCCTCAATATTAGGCCTTTGATGGCCATCGACAAAATTTTTCTATGTCAAATCGTTTTTGAGTTTTGGGGGTTTTTGTTAAAAAAACGTAAAGTGGTCAAAGTTACCCCGCCAGTCAAAGTAACCCCATTTTATGGTACTAAGAATTGGCAACAGGCCTAAGGCCTAATGAATGCTGAAGCTGCTATATTATATATAAATATATATATATTATATTATGTTGATGGAACACTTTAACTGACTGTGCCTAAACAGAATGTGATATTATCTTATTTAGTCTAACCTACTAAACAATAAAGTAGTTCCTTTGTTTGCTGCTGCTGGTGCTGCAATATGTTAGTGGGCCTTTCTAGACTTGAAATCTGCTTCACTTCTCATTAAATTTTATAAAATTGAATAATTAGCCAGCAGCTGTGCCAGCTTGGTTGATTGAGAATTTTGAAGGCAAAGGGCCACAATGAAGTATGGTTTCAAGTCCTTAGGAGCCTAATTCAGCCTAAAAAATATTAGAAATTTATGTTTCTGCATAGATTTCAATGCTGTTAACATTAATAAACTTCAGGGTTGGCAATGATTAAATCAAAATGATTAAATCATGTGATTAAATCACTTGATTTTTTTATAAAAAAATCGTGATTTTTTCGATTTTTTTTTATTTTTTCATATATTTAAATATATTGAGTGGCAGTCTTTAATTTATACTGAGGTATTGTTATTCATGGTTTAGTATAAATGTACTATGAATGACAAATTGGTATATAAACTTGTTGCCTTTAGTGTGTATTAGGTTCCAATAAATTGAATGTTTTTGGGACAGAGGTATCAAGTGTGCAATACATTGTATGTAGCTAGCAGCTTAGCTAATTCTTATAAGGCTATAAGTAGTCTTTAACTATTTGACTATTTGTTATATATTGATTACAATATACAATTTAAATGTGTTAGCTAGCTTATACAGGGTGGGGCAGAACTGATTGAGCAGTTTTGAGGTAAAATAAAAGAGTAATGGAGGTACATAAAGAAGAAAGTTTATTTTCCTCAAGATTAGCATAACATACCATTTAAAATACCGGTACTTATGTTTTGAAAACAATATCAGGAAGGTGGGGTTTGTTAGCTGCATCACACTGTTGGAGTTGTTCTCGGAAGTTTCCTACAGCACGTTCACACATATTATGTTAAATATTGGTTTATTGGTCTGAATTAAATGGGAACAGTGCAGTCAGTCACTCAGTCACTACTAGTAGGTGTGTATAGAAAGGAGAGTCTGGTAGATTTATAGGACATAAAACTAGTAGATCTATTGACAGTGCTGTGCACTGTGCTATCAGCTACCTATCTGTTATGTGACTTTCAATGTTTAGAAGATCTGCATTCCTGAAGTGTTTTTGTATATTGAAGTCAGTTAAATGGTCAATATTTAGCTCATTACCTTTCTCCATACAAACTTTACAAAGCTAATGAATAGACTTACCAATAATTGTTTACCCAAAAATCCCTAAGTGGTAAACACTACCTTGGCCTGTTGGCCATTATTGAAGGCAATAAGTGCCCTTTTTAGCCATCCATTATGATCCATATACTGTTATTGTTAGTTAGGCTAATTGCAACATAAAAAATACCACTTCAAAAAGACAAAAAAGTTGAAAAAATCAAAAAAATCATTGATTTTTGATTTTTTTTTATTTTTTTAAAAAAATCAAAAAAATCGCCAACCCTGATAAACTTCAAGGTCACTCTCTTGTTATAAATACTTGCTAAATAAATTTTAATTTGGCTATCTATAAACATCACTTCAAAACTGATTGTTCCAAGTTGGAGCACTCCATTTTCTAGTGACATTTATATCTAAATTATAATTTATTTGGCAAGTATTTCTTGCTCGAGATACTTTGAAGTTTTTCAATGCTAATAGCATTGAAATCCATGCAGAAATGTAAATTTTTAATATATTTTAGGCTGAAATTTAGGCTCCTAAAGACTTGAAACCGCACTTTGTCAAGCCTTTTGCTTTCAAAAAATAAGTTCTTGACCAAGCAAGGCTAGCTGCCACAGCTGCTAGCCCAGCTTGCTGCTGAGTTGATGCTGGCTCCCCCCTTAGGTTCAGTTGGTGCACAGTTATCTTTTGTTTGGGAAGGTGCTAGTGTGTTGTGCAGTGGTCCGTAAAGAAGCATTGACCGGTTCAACATGTCATAAGACCATGTTCTTTTATGTTACCTATTGAATTGCACTGTGTTAGTACTACAATCTAACAACCTTGAAATCTGCTGTTATACTTTGCTTGTTTCATAATTAGTTCAATTATGCTTGACACAATGTTTTATACATTCTTGTCCTCAAATATAAATTCTACAAATTGTTTACTTTGAAATCAATCTCTATACTCAACTTGACTATATAATTCATGAATTTGGGGCTTGTTGTTGTCAGTTTAGTCATTACCTATTATTATTTTTTGGAGTTTGATTTGAAGGCTTTGGGATGGTAGCAGGTACCGTAAAATGGGGTAACTTAGACCGGCAGGGTAACTTAGACCGGCGGGGTAACTTAGACCACTTTTCGTTTTTTTAACAAATTTTTGAAATTACATAAAGACTATGAGAGGCAGGAGCCAGCAATTTATGGTGAGTGAAGCTAGAGTATAGACCTGTATTTTGCATGTTTCAATTCAAGTTTAATTTAGCTAGTAAAAAAATGGCATCATTTATAAAAATAAAAGTGGTCTAAGTTACCCCATTTTACGGTAGCACACCTCAATTTTTACACTGTTGTATTATGATAATTTCTTTTTTGTTCCTGATATATTTCAAAATTTAACAATGACTGGAACATCTTCTGGAACTGGATCACTGCAAATATAGGGTATTGGGTATTAACATTTTATTCATCTTTTCAGAACTAGGAGTGCTTTATATCAGTGAAGCTTCACCTATACTTGCTATCTTAGGAAGATGGCAGTTATTTGGGACTGGTTCACAACCTCATTCATATGAACTGAATCATGTTATGGTGAGAGTATTTTATGTATTTATAAGAAGTAATTCTTTTAAGTGATTTGTTCAATAGATTCTTGACAATCTACTTCATAATTCAAGAGTTGTTCAAGTAAACCTAAAGAATAAAAAGTGAATATTATTTTGTTAATTAAACAAAAATCTGTGGATTTTGTAGAAAATCTTTGGAATCCTGTAGGGAACATATTTATTTTCATTGCTGGTGATATGTTTTCACTATTTTAAATTATCAGTAAATAAATATGTTGGAACAACCAGCCCTAAACAAATTCCAGGTTTTGACATTATTTTATGTAACCTGCAGGTATGACAAGCTGCTCTGCCACCATCCTTATGCCGTTGTGTGCTCTGCAACGGCTGTTGTGGCAGCCTGCTTAGTGATCTCTGTTACACTACAGCAGCTGCCTGCCTTCAATGACCCCTCACTGGTGAAATATTTTCTGTGATATTTACCATTTGTAAAGCAGTCTTTATTAATTGCTATAAAAAGCAAGTGTGAGCTTGAAATGACTTTACTCATTAAATGACTTTTTAAACTAGCCACTGTGAATCTAATTTTTGAATAGTTTTTGTCAGAGTTTCACCTTATGATTTTTCTTACAAGTCTCAGGTATTTTTAGAATGTCTTAAAATGGCTGTTTTTCACTAACCTGTTCTTTCTCAGTATTGTCTCATGTGTTCTTGTTTTAAACAGGTAACTAAATTTAAACTTCAACCCCTTATGCACTCCCGTCTAACTTGCTTAATTTTATTTCCTGTCATAATCTGTGAACTCATTGCCTGCAAATGTTTGACTTAGGCGGAGAAGACACTGGGTTTCAGCTTTTAGCAACAATATTAATTTTTTTTGTTCACAGAAGCTTTTATTGCTCCAAAGCAAACCTCAGTACCTATATCTTGATGATACATTGTACAAACTCCTTGGAATTTAGCCAAAACCTATGAAGCTCTATAATCTAGATGGAAATAAAATACATTGGGAGTTTGCCTACATCTACTAAGTTCCAAATGTGGATGGGAAATTGTGACTCCATTAGATTTGCCAAAATCTATTAGGTTCCATAGGTACCTATAAGAGAAATCATCTCCATTATAATTTGGACAACGTCTGGGATGAAGTTACATAATGTAGATGCAAAGTTAACTTTATTGGTACTACAGGGGTTTGAGGCCCGTGGCACGACGGTGAGCAACAGAGCAGCGGCTTGGAGGGCCATGCTGGAGGCAACCCGTCCTTCAGGACCATTGACAGTGAACCCCACAAAGAAACCTCCTCCGCGGGAGACGTGGCCGCCTCATCAGCCCAGTGCTCTGAACCCCAGTGAAGGAAACAAACCAAAGCCTAAAGCTGGTGGCAAACATGGCGTGCAGTTCCGCAAGCTACCACACACGCACATGGTAAGATTTTCTTTGATAGGTAATTTCTTTAAATGGATTAATTTCTCCTTGAACTTCTTGATATCAAGCACCATAACTGGTAAGTTCATGCGGTGCTTGAAATATAGAAGTAGATTTCAAGTATAATATTTGAATATATAAATATATATTCAGACGTTCAAATATTTCAAAAGCCAGTCACTAAAAGTGTATACTGTTAATTGTCTTGGGCAGATAATCCTGTTCTCTCAACTGAAATATCTAAGTCATCAAGAAACAATGCAGATTGACAAATTTCTTTGTGGGTTATAGAAGGAACTGAAATATCTGAGCTGTGAGATGTTATAAAACAAAGAAACTTGTATTGCTTGTAAGTCTTTATTATTGCTTAGCGTTTGTAAAAAAATTTGCAGTAAGCAATAACCTGATACATAAGCTTCTTCTTACCCAATCATCTCAGTGCTCCTGTATTTTAGGGTTATTGTCTACATTGTCGCAGCTAATAATGTATAAATTTCAGGCATGCGTCGAAGCTGTGGGAGGAGTTGTCTCGGTTCAGCCTAACTGCTCAAGTGAAGACCTGCAGCGTTTACATGAGCTACACCTGGAGGCAGGTTCTGCCAAGACTGGTGATGTCATTAACAGATTCAGTGTTAAACTCAACGGCAGTATTGTGAACTTGACCGACATAGATCTGCAAGATGAGGGAGGTAATAGATCAAGAAGCAACATTGCAGAAGATGGGGATGATAAATATAAGTCTGCAATTGAGAAGTTGCGGCTCATAGGCTTGAAACAAGACATGCTTCATGGTCAAGACAGGAAAGACTATCTCACAGTTCACGAACCTCTTGCAAGCTATGACTATTATGAGGTTGAGGATTATGAGTATGAGACAGAGTATGATAATGAACACTCTCATCATGACCATCACCACCTTGCTCCTGACGGCTTTTTCTGTAATCCACCTGTTCCTACATATGCACATGTCATTGTAGGTGTCTCCAGCGCTGTCTGCTCTACACCGTCATCTGATATCTTATCACCGTTTTCTTTTGCTACGTCTGTTTTCTCAACAACTGATAACAAGGCTGAAAATTCGTCAACTTTAGCCCCTGATCTCTCCATGTACTCGCTTCTGAGTCTCCCGCACCTTCAGTCCATATGTAAACTAGACCACAGAATACGTGAGGCTCCTGCATTCAACACCATCTGCGAGCGGTCATCCCCTGAGCAATGCTGTCTGTCTTGGACCATCCCTAACTACGTAGCGTTGCTCACCAACAAGACGCATTGTGATGACATTACTGAAGATGATGTCACTTACGTCCGTGGACTGCTTCTGTCATGCGCACGTCACTTTGATCAGAGCATCGAGGGAGGATGTGGCTCACAGTGTTCGCGCCTGCCGCGCCTCTGTATGAAGTATGATGCCGTCTATACAATCCTGCATTACCTGGCGGATGTTCACTTCATGATGCAGCAGCATGATGTGAGTTCTAACGTTGTTGACATCGTTTCTTGACGTTGAATTTTAACTGGATTTACTTTTCATAATTTCTAGACATCTAAAGCCGGTCAATAACTTCGAGATGCGAGTTGAAGAATTTTCTGTGTATGAAATTGGCTCTATCTAGGTAGTAATTTAGTAAGCTCTCTTTTTACTAAATTTGTCTCGAAATTCATAAGCACATGAACTTCAAAGCAAATTTTTGTTTCAAAGCAAATGAAGAAAAGCGCCTTCTGAATCTGTCACTGATGGTTGTACGGCTGCTTTTCCACAGTTTGGTGCTGACGCTTCACCCCCTGACTGGTCCTCCCTGCGCACGAGTGCCATCTTTCTGCCCGTTGCACGCAGCTCCGAGAGCCTGCTGTTCTATGAACAGCTTGCTGGCATGTCGCTCTCTGAGGGAAATGTTACCGTCATATCCATGGAACTTGGTAAGCTGTAAACTATTTTTTTTCCACTTATCCTTGATAAGATAAAATTGGTCTTTACCTGAATTATCAGGTGTATGTGATGAACTAGACTAGACCAATAAGTGTTTAAAGTTTGCCATTTAACTTATTGCTAACACACGCCTATCACGCTGCTTAGTATCATATGAATAATGGTTATATTTACAAATTCAATGTACGAGATGTGTTTGTTTTTATTTTCCTATATTAAGAATTATTTCATGATAATTCCTTACTATTTTTCACTGGCTCAGAGAAATATGATACTATGAATCAGAAAAAATATTAAAATATAAAAATATTTTCACCGGCTCAGAGAAATATGATAGAAATATGATAGAAATATGAAGTATAACACATCCTTATTTATACATTTATAGTGTGTGAATAACTGGTTCATCTAACTAACCGATTTGTATTCTATTAATTATATTAGTTTTAGATGGCAGAATTAGTTTATTTATACGCGTGCGATTAACGACCAGAGAATTCGTTGATTTAAATTATCAAAGAGTCGGACAATTCTTCAGATGACATTGGTAGATCGAAAGGCATATATCGGGAAGTAGTTTTAGTTTATTAACGACGTTTCGAATGTAACGAACATTCATTTTCAAGTTACAAAGAGCATTAAATATTGACATTTTGGTAGAAATAAGTACATGATGTACGTAAATAGGATACTACAGTAAAATTTTGAATCAGAAAATCACTCTGAAAATTATTTCAAAGTTCAGGCAAATCAGGTAGTTAAGAATGAGATAGCAGGCGTCCAATCCAATATTAATTATATATGTATTCTTATCCTTGAATTCAGTGCGCCTTGGCATAATGCATCACCTTGAATATATTAAATTCAATTCTCCTTATTTCTAATATGCAAATATAATTGCGAACTTTAATGATTGTGTCAGAAAATGAGTATGTCACTCGAGTCCAAATGCTTTTTAACATTCAATTTGCAGGTGTGAAGAATGCGCTCTTTGACAAGCTACTGCTGCGTGACGCAGGACTCGTTATCGCCGCTGCTGGGGCGGTGCTGCTGCTGGTGCTCTTCTACACGTCATCTCTCATCATCACCATCGTCACCATTTGCACCGTATCATCGTCCCTCATCATCGCGTACTTCCTCTACACCTTCGTCTTCAGAATCTCTTTCTTCCCTTACATGAACGTGCTGTCGTGCATCATTGCTGTTGGTACGTCATGCTTCTGTTGATACGGGTATTCCTATATTGGTATGACATGCCTCTGTTGGCACGCCATGCTTCATTTGATGGTTTATGCCTTTCTTGATATGTCCATGAGTTTATGTCCTATTTTATGAGATATGTCCTATTTTTATGATTTTCGAACGTTGAGGTCTGTATCAAAATTACCGTTTCCTCATGTTTGTATTAGGGATTTTCTCTGCTTGTTCATGTGCCGTGCCAAGAGGGCACCTTGTAATTCTTTCTAAAGTGTTTTATTCCTAGCTCTAAGTCTAGTACGTACCTGTTTGTCCACTAATACATTTATCGTCGTCTATGTTAGTCGTCAATAAACATCTGGTAACCGAGTGGTGCCTTCAACGTTACTCTTTTTACAACACTTCTCTTTAACTTCACTTCTTGTTTGTTTGTCTGTCTGTCTGTTTGTCTGTCTTCCTGCTTCAAATCTTATAATCAAAATTTAACACACTTCTACTTATCCTATCGATCTGAAATTTTGCACACTTGCGTAAAGTTGGAGACTATGCAAGAATCAAATGACAAAATAAATGATTTTGAAAACTAAAAAAATTTTCAATATTAAAAAATTGAAAAAATAATTTTGTCAGCTACAAATCTTATAACCGATATTTGACACACTTTTACCTGTCCAATTGACCTGAAATTGTGTACACTTGTGTAAAGTTGGAGGCAATGCATGAATCAATTGACAGAATAAATAATTTCGAAAAAAAAATTTGTTAATAAAATAAATTGCAAAATTAATTTTTTTAATATTCAAAAATAAAATTAGAAATTCATTGTACATCTGTAACATTGGAAACACTGGATTCTTTAGAAGTGTTGTCTTTAAAAAGTAATTTTTAAACTTATATTATTTTCTTTATGTAATAACAGTCGTCAATGCTATCCATTCCTGTATTCATAGTGGACAAATGGATTGGCATGCTTTTTATTGTTCAGGATTTCCTGTTTCTATTCTGGGCACTAAGAATCCGATACCGAACATCTGTGCTTAAATGCAGACCTGGGATCACAAAAGAGATTTAATTTTGTGACGGCTGAAGAACCAGCCTCCGGCGAAAAGTATGTTTTTCTGGAAATCTAGTGAATTTTCTACAAGTGTATGTTTTCATGAAACTCTTATTGCGCAGCTTTGGGAGCGGACGATTCGTTCGTGTTTTGCCGCGTGTGGCGCAGCGTGGCTCGCGATAACGGCGGTGGTGGAGGTGGACGCAAGGGCCACAAGGTTCCTGTCAAGTTCGTGCAGGAGGTGATGCACCACGCCGCCTCCTCTGTAGTGGTCACTTCGCTCACTACTGCTGCTGCTTTTTTTGCTTCCACCACTTCTGCCATAACGGCAATAAAATGTTTCAGGTACATGGGCTATTTTTATTCTAGTTATTTTCTAAACTTCGCGATCTTCTTTGATTTATTTGATTCTATTGGGAGAAAATATGGAAGTTTTAATGCTTAGAACCTGTTTTTGATGCAAATATGTGCAAATCAAAACGGTGAAATGTCTTTTTTTGGACCAAATGCATATGTATTAAGGTTTTAATTATTCTTCAACTTCGTACACGATATTTGTTGAAATTCAACGCCTGTATTCTCGATTTGTGTAGCCTGTTCGCTGGCACGGTGGTGTTGGCGAACCTGCTGCTGATGCTGACGTGGGTGCCAGCTTGCCTTATCATCTCCGAGCGCTGGCGTTGTTGCTTCTGCTGCTCCCTCCTGCCTTCTTCAGCGCCTTCTTCCGAAATCCTGAGTTCGGCCGCTGCCGCTGCTACTGCTCATCATCCTAACCCAACCTTCAGTAAACCATCTCCTCATCCTCTTCTCGGGTCATGTTCTTCAGTTAATCCTGCATCACTTGACACTCCTCATCATCCCTACCGCCAACATCGGTCTCCAACAACATCTCCTCCTCGTTCTCCCAACATCCAGTCATCCAATGCCTCTCCTAAAACATCGAGTTTTTCTCATAACTCCTTGCATTCCACTTCCCAATCTCCTCCTCGTTCGCCTCACATCATTAAGATGCCTGATGACACCTGCAAAGTTGTGAAGAAAACCTGGCATCATAAACCTTTCTCACGGATGTTTGAGCTAATCAACAGCCTATCTGTTTCCTTTTCCGAAAGCTTCATGCCATGGATTGTCATGAAGCCAAGAGTGCTATGGGCCAGCCTACTGTTTGGCTTCGCCATCTATGCTGGTGTTTTGGTTCTCTATTACCCAGGATTGCGACTTCCGGACTCAGCAGATTTCCAACTCTTTAATCGTGATCACTACTTTGAACGATATGACTTAGATCACAAGTACAACTTCTGGTTTGAGAGAAATCTACGCAGCGATGTTGTGAACCGCCTCCCCATTAGGATTGTGTGGGGGCTGAAGCCTGTAGATAATGGGGACCATCTGAACCCAGCTTCAGAGTCCACACTAGAATTTGATAGTAAATTTGATATGTCAGCTCCTGAGTCTCAGAGTTGGCTGTTGCAATTTTGCCGCGACTTGAGGAAGCAGAGCTTCTACATGTCGACCATGGGGCCTCTACTTCCAAATTGTTTTATTGAGACCTTCAAGTCATGGATGGAGGAGAGACGTTGTGCTGATGCTTCAAAGAATAGGTACCCATGCTGCGAGGTAATGCCTTTCCCTTACCCACGCTGGGTGTTTGATAAGTGCATCATTGAAGCCGTTGAAGTGCTATACCAAACCCCTCGCCTGTACTTTGTTCCGGGTGTTGCTGGACCAAAGTTCAACAAGACTAGCAACAAAGTGGCTGCTCTCGTCATCGAGTATGACAGTAATGTGGTCTGGTCGCTCTCATTTGACCAGATGCATCAATTTTTCACGAGTGTAAGTTGATTATTCAATAAATTCTTCGTTTTGCGTGTTTGAGTAGTTGGAGAACTCAGTTGGGAGTTAATGTATATATATTTTAATTGCTACTAGTTTTCACAGCTATATGAACTGATAATAACTTTCTATTATTTATTTGCATGCTACTGAAAACTTTTGACGAATAACTTATTTTTTATGAATACTACACCATCGAAATCAGGTTCTTTCATTGAATTAATTAGTTAAAATTCATGATAATGAATATAATTCTTGTACGTGCAAAATGTTAATGGGTGATGGTTGTGCAGGTAGAGCAATGGTCTTCTCGCCAGCTGCAATATGCCCCTCCTGGTTTGAGAAGCGGGTGGTTCACTTCTTACCTGGAGTTCTACGAGGTACAGCGTTCTCTCCTTGAGGGCACCAAGCTGGCGGTGCTGGTGGCTGTATCGGTGAGCCTTGTGGTGCTACTGCTCACCACACGCAATGTTATGGTGAGCCTTGTTGCAGTTTTAAGCATCACTTCTGTGATGCTTGTGACGTTAGCGGCTCTCGTGATACTGGGGTGGCGTCTCAATGTACTCGAGAGCATCGTTGTGTCGGCGGCTATCGGCTTAGCTGTGGACCTGACGCTTCACTACGCAGTCGCTTACACCAAAGCTCCACCAGGCAAGCGTAAGGCCGCCGCCGTGTGGGCACTGACCAGACTTGGCAGTCCTGTTCTCATGACGACGCTGACTACACTCGCTGCTGCTGTGGCAATGCTCTCAGCCACCGTGCTTGCTTACATCCACATTGCCACCTTCTTGATCATTATAGCGCTTGCATCATATATTTACGCTACCTTCTTCTTCCTACCTCTCATGAGTCTCGTTGGTCCTGAGAGAAATTGTGGCCAGATCATGTCGCCGAGTGACTGCAGTGAGTTTTGCTCATGCAGAGATGAGCAAAACGACAAAAATATTTACCAGCAAGCGTGCGTCAGCGAGTCTACTTTGTCTACATCGAGTGTCTGCCCTTCAGCTCCTTACACTTCAGGTCACACCACCCACGACTTCGACGCTCCTTATTTGAGCTGCCAAATTAACACGCACGAATTAGAGCCTCTCACCAGCCCTACCCTTGGCAGTCCTTTTTCTCTGCCTTACGTCTCGGATAGCAATTGCAAAGGCAGTCCTAAGTGTAAATCTGGAAATAAGCCCTGCAGGGCGCAAGACTTGAAACATTCCCCTAACGTGCATTTGAAACAGCCAGCTCATCAGCAGCACTCGCGTGGCCTAATCGTAAGCCTGCAGCAGAACCGCCAGTCACGTCAGCAGCAAAACGGCAGCTGCGCGCAGCTTGTCATGCGCAAGGAGTCGACGGAGTCGCAAGTGAGTGGCAACGGTGAATCTTCCTGCGTCTGCAGGTCAGCAAGTGTTGGGTCTCGGCCACGACGCAGTGGTAGTAATGGTAGAAAACCTCGTAGTTCACTAGAAAAACATCAACACCAGCAGAAACAATCACGGTCTTGTCTTAAAAAGCCTGCAGTTATGAAACAGAATTCGTCACCACACCTCACGCCATCCAACTCAGTCTCTACCCTCGTGTGCTCAGAGCCTGACCCTGAAAATCCCGAGCTGGAAAATTTTCAATCCACTGATGGAACAAACGAAGCAGCATTTGCGACTGACAGAAATAAAGACTGTGATCCTCATTCCAAAGTCTTCGAATTGTCAAGTGCGGTAGTCAAGCCTGTTACAAATTACGAGCAGCAGCTACGTCACCAGGAGTTCGTGAGACATCACCAGCAGCGTCAGATCGACTCTACGCATTGCTGCTCAGATGCGGCCGGATCTTGTGTGTAGTTTGTAAGTGGTCGAAATATTAACTCTTTAACTGATCGATCCAAGCCTAGTGGAACAAATGAATATTTTATTTAACGCGATATTTAGGAGATTTGAAAATTATCTGAATTTGATTTCCATCGTGTATTTGCTGTAGACTAATTATTGCAGATTATCATTTCTGTATGGGTTCAGTGATTCGTATGTACGTGTATAAATATTCACCTTCAATCGGTACTTAGTTACCATTTTTCCTGTCATTCCTATTGTCCCTAGCTTTGTACGTAAATTCAAGCGTGGGTTGTTATTCAAGGGCTGCATTTGTCCGAAGCAAAATTTAATTTTAAACGTTATTATTTTGCAGGTGATGAAAGTACAAGCCTTAGTTAAAAAACGGTTCGTTTTATATCTGCTTTATAAAATTAACGAGAGCTCCGCCGCATTGCTCGCTGCGAAAGAAGCTTCTGGAATATTATTATGACACTAGTGACCATCATTAAGATGCATTGGTAACCCTACTTAACTCATGACAACATGAAACGTGCCACGGTACTTAATAGTATGTACACTTTTAGGATGGCTGGTCGTGAAATCGACGAGTATGGTATGTTTCGGCATAGCAACATGACCATTTTTTGTAGTCAGAAAAGTTCAATTTCGGGAAATTCTGGTTGTCAGCTTGTAACAGTTACCGTCATTCTAAGATATAAAGATTCCTACATAGCTGTCTTGGAACGAAGTAACAGCAAAATGTTTCGGTTGTTGGCACGTTTCTCATGCTGCTTGGCTCAATTTTACCTAAAGCTGAAATCATTTTTCGCGTCTTTGGATGCTCGCTCTTCTTAAATTACGACGACTTTCTTTGCATTAATGTCCCCAGCTGTGGACCTAATGCTCGCACTTTTGTTAGTGAAGTACTTAGCTGATTTAAGCAGTCTTCAAGACTTCAAATTAATTTTATTTTTTGAGTTATTTAGGACGGATTTTTATTTCAATGTTGTTTTTTGATCAAACATTTCTCCGAGAAACTAACGACCGCATATGTAAAATGAAAATCAAAATTATAAAAATACTAAATCTTATGATTCCGTAAAAATGAATTTTTGAGAGTTTCCATAAGATAATATTTTTTGGCACAGTAGTTTATTTTGCGAGCAGTGTGCGAATCCTTCAAAGTGAACTGTACCTGCTGGTTTATAAATTATCACAGTCCTATCCGTGACACAGTATATGTCAGATTCCTTCCTCATTTGCTTTGCAACAATGGATAGCTAAAACATTCTATGAATTTTAATCTCAAGGCCCAGAAATCTTATTCTATGCGTTCGGAATGCCAATGATCATCACTATTTAATGGTGAAATTACTGGTTAACCGTTAGACAGATTTTCATGATATTTTAACCTGCGTTTTATGTGCGATGGCCTGCAAATTGCATGGTAAGTTCAACTAACCTGTGCAATCAAGTGCTTGGTGACTATGGCCATAAGTTGAACTCATTTTATTGTGATTTACTTTAATTTGTGTGTTAACCCATTATTTGTGCGAGGTAAGCTCATTCTGTGTTGTTCAAGTTTATTGTGTTAACGTGAATGGGGTTTGTGATGACACGCCTCAATTGCTGTAATTTAAGTATTACGTTATTAAATCCTTCCAGACAATGCTTTAATTTTGTTGCTCTATGTTATTTGGTGTTTGTTTGATCTTGACCTCTGTTGCCAGGGTATCATAATATATGACTAAATAGGTATATGCCTACAATCTACTAAGTACTCTTTTTAAGTGAACTGCGTGATGAAACTAACTTTTTTCGAAGTGTTTGATTCCAGATGTTTTTATTTAAGCATTTTTTATTCATGCTCAGCTATGGTGTTGTCAGTGTGCTGTTAGGCGACTACATGAATCTCAATTTGCTGACTGTTAAGTATTTTTTACAGCACTATGTTGTTAACTGAAGCGCAAGATAGGTAGTACTGTTAGCTTGTATAATTGAATGCATTATTGAAGTTGCATTATAGTACTGTTAGCTTTTACAATTGATTGCATTGTCGAATATTTGTGCAGGTCGTCATGTTTTATTCCGAATTGTCACGCCATGTGGCTGTTGACGCGGTTGTAATCTGAAGTCGTATTGTCAAAACTCGCTTAATTACACGTAGCGGTCAAAGTACACGTAGCGGAAGATTCCGCGATTGATATTGGCGAGTTCAAATTAAGAGCTGTCGGTGATTTTCAGACGGAGCAACGAACCCGTAAATATTTTTGAGAATGCGGCTTCCGATGTATGACCAATGGTTATCAGTGCCATTTAGTTAAGAGACTTGGTTTAGTCTTGTGTTAGTAAATTCTACAAAGCATTTATAAGTTTATTATAAAGTTATTGTTCGATAAGCTCATAATTTCTGGACATAAATCATTGTCTTTTGGCATCTCCATCATTCGTGGTAATGCTTTTTTAGACTTAGCATCGAGTGTGTGTACTTGTTGCTTGTATGCCTACGTATGTGATAAGCGGGAGAACTGGGCCACTGCAAGACGGTTCTGTCATCTCATCTGCTCTTATTCTCTTCCGTCCTGTGATACTTGTTTATTGGTCTTATGTGTCATTACGCACCTTATTTTGTGAACTTGAACTTAAATGCTCGGTTGTGGAAATCCACTTAGTTATTTTCACTCTGTGTGATGAGAACTAGTTAAGTGAGGTAAAAACAGTTTAGTTTGGAACGTAAGTGCGTTGCTTTTACCATCACAAATGATATACGTACCTCTATCTCCAAGAGTGATATCGCGATTTGTTGTGAGTAGTAGTCGCTACATTGATGGAAATATGTTGATGTCAGTGGTGTTTAAATGTATAATGTTTATCGAAAAATTATTAAGAAAGACAATGCATTGAAGTATTGAACTTTGAGAGAATCGATTTGATGAACGACGTGAGCGATTAGTTGGATAACGAATATGAGCTGAAGTGTTTCTAATGGTCTATGGAGGCGTGAAATGGTTGTATGTTAGCATTGTGTATAATGAAGACTGGCTTTACCACCATAACTTGTCAGACCCATTGATTTGTTGGAACGTAAATGTGTTTTTAATTATGTAAGACATTGTATTGTATCATTAGTAGCTTTAAATAAGTATAGACTCTTACAATAGCTTTTCAAACAACACCCATGTAAGTATTCGGCGACTGTGAACTTGTATAGTCAACCAGCTGCTCGTAGTTAGTTAGCCAAGCTGTGATTTATGCGTACATGAGAGCAACGGCCACGTAGGATGCTGGAAACGCCGCTCTTCTGTCAACCATAACAAACAATCATTACTTAGACTTCGTGTGAAGTCGATTTCTACCATAGTTTGATGCATAGAAATGAATTGTTGATACCTAGTGCAGCGCAATCAGAGTTGAAGTTAGTGCTCTGAATTTGCTGTATACAGCTTACACTCACGAGCAGGACATAGAATATTCTCATGTGTACTTTCAAAAAATGAACTTTTCCGTGCCTATTCTCATTTATATTTTGATGGGTTGTGCTAGAGTAGAAGTACCGTATGTGTATCTCTTTTTTTTTTCGTTAGATGCTTCTTGGCCAGAACACTAGTGTGTAAGACGGTGGATTAGTGGTGCACCTTGTCTCGTAATATAATCTCAAGCCTACAAAACTTGCACGGACTCCACTTACTCAACAAGGATACTCAATGTATCATGATGCGCGCATTCAACTTTTGAGGCTAACGTTTTCTTTCAATTTGCGACAAATGCAATTTGAGGTCAATACTATAATTGCCTCCATTGAGATCAATAGGATCCATTTGGCTGGAACTCGTAGGCGTTGAATATTTATGACTGACGCACTCAATTGCTCCCAATGTATCCAAATCTGTCTCCCTGCTGTTACATTTCATCGAGTTGATAAATGAAAACGGGATTTAAATGTTGCCCATAAAGATGGAGAGTAAAATATTAATTAATATATTTATTGTGTCATATAACCCTAAATACATTAGATTGTTGTATTAATATTGATTTTGAATATTGACTGCCGCATTGAACCTCGATCCTCGTACTATTTATTCATCGACCCCTCTATTGAATTTTAACCCTCGTATTGAAACTTGTCTTTTATATTTAACTGTACCCTAAACCCCTAATATTAAACCCTAAGTCTCGAATTATCTGCAACCCTGAATCTCCTGAACGTACTCCTGCTTGGGCGTTATCGCTTGTTCGACCTCTAAGACGTGCACGTCTCTGCTGACAACATCGTACTATGAATGGTAATCTAAGTCATCATATAGTGGAATGTGTGACTATGTGTACATGTAACACTGCTAGAGAAACGCTAAAAGCTTGTATTGAGCATTAGTCTGAAACTGACATTCCTTCGTATTTTCGCATTGAATGAGTCTTCGATATAATTTCAAAGTCGCTCTTGACGCAAAATTTAATTTCTGCAATCATGATGGGCATTGAAGCATACATGATTGACTACCTACTCCTCCGCTGACATTCGTGACATTCAATATTTATTCGGAGATCGGCTTGAGAAATTTAACATTAGTTTACAAGTGTATAATTTTTTTATCGTAATATTATTCGACAGCGAATGATTTTTCAGTCTTGTGTAAAAAATTCTTTGACAAGCGCCTAATCGATTTTTAATGTAATCTTTCAGTATTTGATCAATAATTGTTGGAGTCTTCTACAGTATTGTTAATAAGTTTGAAGTTCTGCGCACAACAATTGAGCTCAACATACTTCTGCTACATATAACTAATTTTCCTCGATGTGAACTGTTGTCTTTTAATTGTGACCGGAAAAAAATGGTAGCCAATTTTTCGTGTTGTGGAATCACTAAGCTAATTGTTGTTTGCTGTGCTAACTTAAAACAGGAATACTAACTGAGCTGATCGTGAAGACGGGTGGATTTTTGGGGTGTTCTTTGGACGAGGGTAATGAGATATGTTATTATAAATCAATTTCACTGTTTTTACCCTGTAAACATGATGTGCGCAGTAGATAAGTCTCCGTAAATTAACGAGTTTCTTTGTCTGAAACGATGCATCGTATTTTTCGGTCATCACCTTCGGTAATAAAATAATTAGCCTTGGGAAAAATCTCGATGCAGTGATTCTGACTAAGAAATTTCTGGAGTTATTTTTCGCATAGTGCAATTTACTAATGCGCATGCTTCCTTAGGGCGTGGCATAGTTGCAACATAGTTAACTTGCTTAGCTGCTAGATGGATATATACGCCCAATTATTTGTCGGTGTGCTCGCTGTCGCTGTATGTGCCAAGTGTTGTAATAAAAATCCAAAAATACTTTTAAGTTTTCATTACCTTATGAATACACCATAACTCGGTGGGTCCCATTGTGGCTGAAACCACTAAGATTAGAACAATTAGTGGGGGGGGGGTGGGTTTTCGAAACCTGCTATTAGCTGTAAAATTCTACCCCAAACCGGCGAAGATTGTCATGGTCAGCTGGTAAAAAATCTGCGACCGGTCAGCATGACCTAACCAGAGCTGATCCCACAATATTAGATTATTTTAACATGGAGATGTTCATTGGGCTCTTTTAGTAGTATATAGTAGCTGGTTCTTGTGAAGCTTAAGACTTGTCTCCTGGAGATCTGAAATTTTCCTTTTGACTTTAGCAGTCCACAACTGATGAGGCTAAATGGCTGGTGAACACCCAATTCGCAAGAAGTTAAGATTGGACAACTTACCTATTACTCTCTTTGTTTCGAAAGTTTATATCATATTACTCGAGTATGCTCGGAATTTATTTCTTTTATACACAATCGTTACAGACATTGGATCTTGTTATGAACAAGCATCCCAGACGTCATGGGGTGCGTATTCTTAACAAGGTTAATTGAATGAATAAAACAAACAAGGTAGGTCTATTTAAAAAAAATTAAGAATTTCAATTTGATGTAAATAATATAACTCAGTGCAGTGAGGGACCGAGAGCGCATTTTCTCGTCGACGAAAACGTGAAGTCACGGACGGACAGACGGACGTACATGGCGAGCACAATAGTGCATTTTTTTCCCAAAATGAGAAAATGCGCTAGAAATACATTGCGTTTTATTAACAAAGATATACTAGGGTGCGTTTTCACTACAAAGTCACCACTCAAGGGGGGAGTTCTTACGCGTGTCTGTGCTTAAAAGAAGTCCTATGGGATTTGTGGGTGATGATTATTTGAGTCTTCGAATATTTGACCCTTCCGCCTCGCTGGGATGTTATTTTTTTTACCTCCGATGCGAACATCTGAAGGGCTGGTAAACCATTCTAATACTACTACTAGTCTACTACTACTACTACTATAATTAACAAGTTGATACTGGGGTGCTTATTCTGAACAAGGTCATACTAGGGTGCTTATTCTTAGCAAGATCTCAAACATCACCGGATATTGTGTTTTCAGAATTATTGAAAGATTAAAATTTAACTTGCAAGTTTTGAACAGAAATAATGACTTGTAAGGGGGGGCGGGTAGGCGCAGCTATGAATAAATAGAACCAAGATTGAAGCAGATAGGTGCGGGTGCGACCCCAGCTTCTTGCGACAGTTCCTGTCAAATCGGTCAGGAGACCAGGCGCTTGGCAACGCAAAATTGGGGCATTGAGTTGCGGGCTCTAGACCAGTGTTTCCCAAACTTATTCAGGATTGCGTCCCCTTTGGCTCCCCAGTGAATTTCTAGCGCCCCCCCCCCCGACAGATACATATAAAAACAAACGCCTCTTTCTTGATATTTAGTATGCTGCAATTTTAGAAGAGAAAGATTAAACACAAATGTGCATTTCACAAATAGAACCCCATTTAGTAAACCAATATATTTTTTTACAGCTTTAACTGTTCCAGCACTAGAAATTCAAGACTGCTCGGACAAATTTATGGCCGGACTCGTGGCCGGTCCCGCAGTCGGTCTCACGGCCAAATTCAGCTACCAAGAAATATCTTCCAAAGTGATGAACGCAGCTCGGTAAAACTCGAAACACGTATTCATAAGGATCTAACGGTGATGTTTAGCTCGTGAAAAATTTTTAAATTTCACCTTCATTCGGGAGTTACATGGCGACACGGGCCGAAATTTACAGTGATCAAATAATTTCTTCCAGAATACTGAACAGATTCGAACGAAATTTTAATATAAATTCCTAACTGCCTAACGGTGATTTTTAGCTCGTGAAAAATTCGAGTCGGAGTCATATTCTGCATGTGTTGTGTACAAATCGTCAAACAAACGTACAAATCATAGTTGAAATAATATCAACCATGGTACAAACTTCTGACTTAACTTCGCGGACTGCCGCCCCCTACTGACCCTTTCTGCCTCACTGCCCACCCCCAGATCTTTCCACCGCCCCCAAGGGGGCGATATCGCCCACTTTGGAAACAACTGCCCTAGACCGTAACAAGCTGCGAACGTTCTGCGATGTTAAGAATCAGTGACGGGTTAAACGGCCTAATGAACGCTGACACAGCTATTGTATTGTAATCTGATAGCCATAGATTGATACTTCAAATATGTAGAGCGTTGAATACATAACATAACATAGTGATGTCGGCTCTGAAGTGTAGGCCTGATGTGGCCTGTCGCCGATTCTTTTCCATTTCGTGCCTTGTTCATAGATCTAAACTCGTGTCATTTGACCGGATCTTTTCATGACTGGCGATAGTTTGAAGTAGCTACTAGACTTCCACCGGGTTCGATAAGGAGCTAGGCATTTCAAATCTGAACATATATTTTTCCATAGCTTTATCTAGTCTGTTCTTGAACGCGTTCATACTTGGAGCTCGGATATATCGGATAACATAAGATATATTAACTGACAGATTCAATACTCTTAACAAGATTTGAAAAGGACAAAACCGAGATTAAAAAAAGACAAAAATGTAACAGAGAATGTTCAAAGACGTGCAACAATGATAATTCCAGGCTTGAAGGGCAAGTTTTATGAAGAAAGATTATGAAGTTTCCAAGCCTCTGTTATCGACGTCTGCGTGGGGACCTCATTGAAGTATACAAGTATACTCATGGTTTATAAAAGGTCCCAGTTGGATTACTAGAATTTGAAACAAGTACCAACACCAGGAGGCCACGGCTATAAAAAAAACTGCGCTGCAACTTTTCCACGTGACAACATTTATTCTCGCTTCGAATCACCGACAAGTGGAGCAGCCTCCCCGATTACATCGTGGCGCTCCGAGTATGAACGCGTTCATGAACAGACTAGATAAAGCTATGGAAAAATATATGTTCAGACTTGAAATGCCTAGCACCATATCGAATCCGGTGAAAGCCTAGTAGCTATTTCAAACTACCGTCAGTCATGAAAAGATCCGGTCAAAGGACACGATTTTAGATCTTCTTAGAACACGTCACGAAAAGTTCAAGAGTCGGCGACAGGCCACATCACGCCTACTCTTCGGCGCCGACATTACTATGTTAGGTTATGATAACTTACATAAACGGCAACTGATGAAAATATTTGGGCACAGACGAATTAGAGTATTATTAGACGTTCCGTTTTCATTAGCAGTGACCTACGTTCGACCTGTTTATCCGGTTAACAGTTGCAAGTAGCAACCGACAACACTATGATAAAGCCCGGTCCACACGCTCAGTTTTCACAACGATTTGTCTGCGCAGTTTTAAGTCGGAATGAAATCGTTGCAATTTTTAGAGCGTCCACACGATCGAAATCTATGCTCTGGAGCTCAGATTTCGATGGAACTGCGCAGTTTTCCCGCCGGCTCCAAAACTGCGCAGTTTTCCCGTCCACACGCAACGTTTTATCTGCAACGATTAGAACTGCGCAGACAAATCGTTGTGTAAAACTGAGCGTGTGGACCGGGCTTAAGAATTGCAAAAAGGTTTGTAACGGGTAGGAAACAGACATTTAACACAATTAATTAAGTGGCTTATGCCGGAACCAGGAGAAAGGTGTTCGACGGAATCCCGCATGGTTGAACTGGTAATTATTCAGTTCAAAGTTTCAAACATGGCATCCCGGTTCTTAACATATTTATGCTTTACATTTTTGATGAGAAATTTGAATTTCTTGAAAAAAAAACAATCTTTTATCTTTCGAAAGTTTTAATGACTGAGTTGTGCTGTTCTCCGGCCTACGCCAGGTGCCAGCAAGGATCGTTAGGCTAGCCTGTAATTTCTTAGCGCCCTACGAATTAGGCCTACGAATTCTACGATTATTTATGAGCCTGCCTACTAGCTACTAATATTATGGTATTCAATGCTTCTTTTCAGAGTAAATATCTCTATCATTGATTATTGAAACGAGTTTACCCAGTCGTCAGTTCTTTTGTGTTGGTTTTGTATTCAATGTCTTTTTTTTTGGAACACCAAAAGTTTTTGAAATTTTGCATTTCTAGTCGGTGTTAGCTACCAACTACCATTGTTGAACTAAAGCCTAGGTATATCTGCTAGTTCAACCAAACCATGGCCATGGGTGTTAGGACTTGGATTACTGTGTTCTGCAATCCACTTGCCCATAAGGCATAGATACCTAGTCATGGACAGGCTCCGGGGCTCTGGCCGTGGCCGGGCCCCGGCGCTCTGCGAGTTTGCAAATTTTGCCCAATTTTCATTAGACTTCATAGTATGCCAGCAAAATTTGTATGTAATGCTTGCTGCTGTTCTCAGTCTCTGTTTGTTAGTCTGTTACTGTGTTACATCATCAACTTACATGCCTGTATTTTTCACTGTAAACTAAATGTTATTATTTATAGAATATAATATTAGGCTAAATATTGATTGTCATTTGTTAAGGGGAGTTTCTGCCCAAAATAAAAATTTTGACTTTTTCAGTTTTTATAGGCTGCTCATCTTAAAGCTTATATTTTGACGCATCTATCGGTACCAAAACCATCTCTGTACGTTGATTTATGCTTTCACAAATCACGACAGATTGCAAAAGGGTTAGGGGTGGAGGTGGACCGGGTGGTGGAGTTTTTCAACATTGAAGATAAGCCAACATTACCGGTGTTGCGGTCCGGTCAACAGGGGTTCACAAAAGCTATGTGAAGATTAGCTCAATCACCCTAAGATACAATACCTAGCTAAGCCTACCTCCAACCCTGAGAACAAATTTGGGACAATGAAACAGGTAATTCCCAAACAACACTATACTTAAACTAAGA